>NC_056733.1:359786517-360086517 GCF_019279795.1 Protopterus annectens | reverse complement strand
CCATTGGTTGACATCCCACTTTTATCCACCCCATCCCCTCACATAGTCACAATTCCCATACATACCCCATCACCAGTGGCCATAGATGAGGGACCATTGGCGGGTGGTGGCATGGGACAGGAAAGTGCCGTGACTATGGCAAGTGTGTCTGTACACAGCAGCCATAGCTGGATGACCAGCGAGGTACCACACAGGCAGATGTACAGGGGTGCTCATAGAAGGGCTTCTGGCCATCACACCTCTGGTAGAAGTGCCACACAGACCTCCCAACCATTCCAAATTATTCGGTTTTTACCGAGTTTTGGGGTCCAAATGAAGGGGTGCCATGATTCCCGAGTGGCACCCTTCATTTCCAATATTTTTTTTGCTTTTTTTAAATTTTCACGCTGTCGGAGCTGATGTCATCACGTGCGCAATGACGTCAGCTCCGTCAGGCTACCAGCCAGTCAGAATTGAGCTCAAGGAGCTCACATCATCATTTCCGGCTGGCTGAATTGAATTGCAAGCTGGCGGGAATGGGGAACTGCTAGAACAGCACTGAAACAGCAGTTCGCCGAGCGGGCAGAGGTTGTGAGCAGGGATTAAGCCGGGAACTACTCAGGGCACAGTTATTAATGGCAGCAATGACGGAGGAGGAACGGGAACTACTCTGTGAATCAGTGTACACTTTAGGCTGTGGATGTAACAGTGTGAAGTGGTACATACAGCAGATGAAAGTAATAGATGTGATGTGATGTCTGGAATAAATACTCAATTAGTAATTGCATTGTTCAGGTTTTTTTTTTTTTATTTACAGCTTGTTAACCCAGATTGGCTATACTTCTAGAGCTTGTTGTTCCTTGTGATAGTCCACCAGGCAGAAAAGGAGAGACACACCTTGACATATAAAGAATGTGTAGTCTGTGTATCTCCAAATTCTCCATAAAAGCATAACATTTAATGTTCTAAGTCCTGAACTGTGTAAATGATCCTGTCCTCTATCTGTCCAAAAACAAATGTCTTACATTTACTTTATTTTCACTTTTTGTTTTATGTTATTTTGGTCTTTTACAGTTACTCAGATCTAAGCATTTCTTTCATTCATATAGTCCGTGTCTTTTTGTGTACTCTTCACATATTACTTTGCCTAATCATCTAGAGTCCACTTGTTGTCATCTTTTAATGACTGTCTACTGCATTTTTTGTAATCATGTCTATTATATCTTTTTCTCTTCATTTTTTTTTAAATAATTGAGATTTGTCTGTTGCTTTTTGCTGTAAGCAGATCTTTTCCTCTTAGGCCTCCACTAACAGTGGGCAATGATAAGAGGATGTTTAAAATTGCAAGACTCCTAGGACAAGTATGGAATAATACTGACACAATGCTATAGTGAATGTGTGCTAACAGTTGAAAGTTATGCTCTGAGCTTTGTCCAGATTTTTTTTGTACTAAGAGTTGAGAGAGCTATAATGAGAAGTAAGAACATTTCTTTTGTGCTAAGAGTTTAGAGCTATGATAAGAAGTGAGCACACAATTTGTATTCCCCCATTATTGTTTTTGTGCTAACAGTTCAGAGATATGGTGAGTGAGAAGTGAGAACTGAATTTTTATTCCCCCATTATTGGCTTTGTTGTTTGTCCATGTTTTTTGTGTTGAGGTTAAGAGCTATGTTGAGAAGTGAGAAATGAATTCACTGAATGATGGATATTAAGTTTCAGTCTTCCTATTTTTCAGGCAGCTGCTGATTTGGCATAGTGGTATGTTGTTTTGACTGTAGTGTGTAGAGTCCTGGGTTCAAAACCTGCCAGTGAAATGTATGATGATAACACATTTTATTCTAGCGACTTTACAAAATTATACAAGCAATGTTTAAAATGTGTCCCTGGTGTTTGACCTTTTGTCCCCCTCCCCCCCAAAAAAATGAAATTGAAAATAAGTGTGAGACGCTCTGCAAGATGCCTATGGCTTACACTACTGTCATTCTATTTATAATGTGGGTGTGGAAGCAGACTTTTATGATGGAAAAGTTCTGAATTGGGCAGTTTTATTATTATTGGTTCATGTGTTTTTGTTTCATTGCCTACAGTACAGGTTACTGGTAAAATGTTCAAACAATACATTTAAAATGTGCTCTAACATATGTGTTGTATTATACAAGGAATATAATTTAATAAAGTCAGGAAGGTGTATAAAGAAAAGAACACATGTATGTTTCTTGTTTTGTGTGCAAGGGGCCAATGATTTGAAAACAGCCCAAAGGTAATCTTTATCCACCACTGGCCAGATGCATTTTCTTTGGATGTGGTGTGGGTTTCAATGCTGTTTCAATGAATGTGAGTTTCAAGGGCAAAGAAGTTTTAATGTCAAGCCTATTTTCATTGTGAGACAGTAACAGTATTGCTTTGTTCACCAGATGATGTCTTTTAGTGTTTCTGCATTGTTGTGCTGTAAAATGTAAAAATAAAATCCAAATCATTGTAGAAGTAAAGCAGTATGCATACATTAGTGTTTATGGTAAATGGGGCGAAATAGCCAGGTAATGGGACATTTTAATGGCTGCAGGGGGACTCTGGTGCCATGTTTTAGTTGTCTGTTCTTCAGTTTGCGTTCAAATGTTAGTATCCCACAATTCCATTGGAGTGGGTGGGGTTACATAATTATGCATGCAAATTAGATGTTAATCAGTGTACAGATTTGTACCTATTTTTCATGGGCCTTGTCCAGATTTTTGATGTTTCCAGGTTGAGAGGTATGGTGCCACAACAGGTGTCACCAGCTGCATGTTTTGGGCCATCATGGAGGCACAGGCACATATGGAATGATACACCAGAGATAGTCTGAGGCTCCAAAGGGCTACTTTTCCTGCTGTACGTGACAACATCCATAATCTTGCAGGTGCTCACCATTATTTTGCAGAGGTCATAGATAGACGGTTGGGTGAGATGGTGGGAATCCTCAACCATGTGCTGTCTTGTGCTAGAGAGCATGTGGTGGGAGTAGGGCATCGGCCACATGGACGTAGGTCAGCAACACCAACAGGTGGAGGTCTACATGGACTTGCAAAAACTCACAACTGCTCCCACAGTGGCAGTACCAGCACTGCAGGGGGGTGTTGTCCACACCACAGTGCAGCAGATCATGTGCACATGGTCCTGGCTGGTCCAAAGAGGGATGTGGATACAGCAGGCAAGTGTCATCATCAGGGGAGAGTACCATATCTGGGCTTCTGCCTGGTAGTGCCTGTGGAACCCCTGGCAGTTACAGTTCCCATGTCCATGGCCAGACACGGCGAACTGTGCACCCTGCCATGTATGGTCTGCAGCTGTCAAACAAACTCCTGTATAGGGCAGCCACATGGCAAAATGTGCACATATATACACATACACATCACCAACACAGCTAGGGCACCTCTGTACCTACACACACCACATCTGCACAGCCTATTTAATAAAGAACCCCCTAACCCACACACATGATGTCAACCAAACATCTCAGCTCAGGCATCTGCAAACCCACAACACACCCTGTGCATATTATGATACCTGTGCCACATCCCTGTCATCCATACCATGTTTTCAGCTGGAATGATTACTGCTTACACATCAGGGTGTGTAGCTGTCCAGCCATGATGCATTATCGCTGTTATTAACACTGACTGATTGTAGTCTCCATGATGTATTCTGTTTGTGTTCTAGGTGTCTATGTATCAGCAGGATGTTGGCCTGCTGTCCTTTCCTACAAGGGGTTTGGCACTGTGGTGACAAATTGACTGTGTCATATCCTGGGTACAGCTGAACACAGGTAACATGTCTGTATAACAGTTACTGCATGTGCCACATGGCTGATAGATCTGAGAGGTGTATACAGGTGAGTGCATGGTGGCTGATGTAAGCAGCTCTTCTACAGTGGACAATGGTAAGTGTATTGGGTGGCACACACCAAATGTTTGTGAATAACACACACACAGAGGCTTTGCTGTTGATGCAATACACAGAGAATACTGTTCACATGGATGTACTTCATTTTGCAGTGAAATCATTTTGGCCAATGTTAATTCCACCAAGACCAAATTGACAAAACAGCACATCAGTAAATAATCAGTCTGCCAGTTTAATGTCATTGACAATGGTACTGGCAGGGTATATGTCCTCTTTCCCAATGTAGTGCAATCCTGGAGTTGGTAAACATAGGTGTGCTGGTGTGGGTGTCCCATCCCCCCACTTTGGAGGGTGTGGGGTGGCGTAAAAACACACATAGTGTGATTAACAGCTACTTAACCTAACATAAACTGTACAGTATAATGGCACACTAAGCAGGGGGATACGTACAACAATAACCCCAATGTTGGTGGCTGTGCCCACGACAACTACACCTATATATATATATATATATATATATATATATATATATATATATATATATATATATATATATATCAACTCCAGTATCACTGTACAGCTCTACAGTGGGGAAGAGGGCATTTACATATCCACCTCTAGTTTTGACTGAATGTATTTCCACAAGATGATTACTTTGAAATGTTACCTTTTGCCAGTTAGTTCTCAGACAAATGATCTCCTGGGACATATATTTTCTGCAAACTGAAGTAGATCCCTTCATATACACACAAATGTACTTGGCAAAACTGAGAGCAGAACCCCTAACTAGGTACTTATTGCTACTAATGTGTTTGGTCTTAATTGTGCACACCACAGAGCTTTTAGGGTGAGGTGTGTCCCAGGTTTCCTGTTAAGTGAAGAACATCACCAGGCCTTGTACAGTATAGTAATGGGGGATGTACTGGGTGTTAATGAACAATACATAGTATGACATACTGTTATATACATATTGACAAACACATACAGCCATAGACACATTTGACAGACCTGGGTTTAGCAGTGCTAACTACCTTGTCAGTGAGTCCATTCTGTTACACAGTTTTTACACACAGTACATGTATCATTGGGCTGGATAGTGTAATCAATTACCTGTATGGTTGATGTTGACAGCGGTCCTCATACAGTGGTCCTTGGGACATGTACTGGGGGTACCATGGTGTAATGACAGTATACCCAGCACCCAAACCCCACATTGGATATTGTTCTCACTGAAACCCATGATAATGCTCTGACATACCCATGATCACACATTGACTAGGACTGCAATACAAACCCTTGTCTATGTAATCAGTGCTACAACAGGGATATGCATTTATTGCACATGCCACAGGGATAGTAGGGTGAGGGTTTGTCATAGCTCTCCTAATGTCAGCAACATCACTATCCCTTATAATGTATGGCAAGGTTTATTGTATTTGGAGAATGTGGCCTCAGAATGCTGTCTCCTACAAATATGCACACTCACACACAATTGCACACACACATACACACACTTGCCAGGAGTCAGAGGGTAACCCACACCTATCTACCCATTTGTAGAACAGTGTTATGCTGATACTGCAAGCTACAGGTAGCCCATAGGGTGAAGAGTGTAACAAGATACATTTAATGTCAATTACAGCAGCAGCCATTTCTAAGTATAGCAAAGGGGGGTGTAGTCGGTGAGAAGGCCCTCAGAGTATTTTCAATTACAAGTTTACAGACATACAGACACTGTTATTCTCAGTAAAGCACACTGACACATTTGTCAGTACTGAGGTCCATAGGTGCAGGTGTTCCTAGGTGTGTACCAGGCTAATGTCCATGGAGAGATGAGAAGTGTAGGACATGTGGGTACAGTGGTATAGTGCCACCTGACATTTTTCAGCAGGCCATCTATTAACCAATGCCACTTGAGTGATCCCTAGGGTGACAGTTAAATTCAACATCCAGTCATCTGATTTTCTCTTGCAGAGGGCCAGTGGTGTGCTCCAATTGACATTTATGCAACATATATTAAATAACATGGCCGGTGTCTGGGTTAGGGACCTGTACCCAAGCATGTTCTGTTGACTGTGGTAGTCTAGTTGAGATATCCATGGTATGTGGTGCATACAGGGTGGGGTTTTCTAGCTGTGGCAATCATAACACAGCTGGAAAGACATGTCAGTGTCAGTCAATCAGAGACTGCCTGTAAGCAGCCAAGATGGATACCTGACATCTGCACATATGTACAGAGGACAGACAGAAATTAGCTAGCCAACAGGTTATGCATTAGGATGAATGTTTTGACAGATAAGACGTCTGACACTGATAGGTATGCCATGACTACATGACAGCAGCCCTCAATGCCATGTCCTAAACACATAGTAGTCTACAGTTAATATCCACATATTAGATCAATAGCCAGTAGGAGATACTTAATAACATGCAGCTCACACACCAAGAACATGATAGTCAGTACTCAGAGTGCATCTTTGCTTTCAGGGGTGTATGGTTCCAGTACTACAATCTGCAATCTACTCTTACTTGGAAAAGCACTGTTAAAAGTAGTAATGTAATGCTACAATACATGCAAGTGTGACCACATATAACGTGGGATACTACCCCTGTATGAAACACATACAAAGAGAAAAGATTCTGATACTAGCCATGTATACTCAGGTGTCCTATACAATATACTCACACCCCTTGCTACTGTAATGATAGCACATAGAAGCATGTTATGTACATGGAATTAAATACATTTAGTAAATATGTCATTACCCTGCTATTTTATTAGACTGGAATGTGATCACTGGTTACCAGGGCTGATCTATGCTTGGCAGGTGTAAGCATTGCTTAAATGTAAATGCTAAGCAGATTTGCACACTGGTAAGTGAACCCTAGATGGTGTAAGCACCTTTTCATTTAACCATATGTTAGCACCGCTGACCGTTTCACAAACCCCTCACAAACCCACTTAAAGCTGCACAAAACTGTCTTAATCAGTCTGTAAACAACAGTCCTTGTTTTGCCTAGCAACAAAATAAACAGCCCTTGCAGGTCTTGAACCCAGGACCCTGTAGACTATAGTCACAGCACTAAGCCATCTGAGCTGTACAAATGTCTGTTGCTTCTTCACATATATCATTCATTACATGTACTAAACAGTAGTGAACAACTGCTTTGACTACTACAAACATTTACTACTTTTTAGTGAAAATAGTGTTGAATCAGTCATGTTTTTATATCTAAATATACACATATCAGATAAATATGCTGGGATACATCTGAGAAGGTATATACAACACTCATGTTTACACATAGCAAGGATATATATATATATATATATATATATATATATATATATATATATATATATATATATATATATATATATACATATATGTAGATATATATATATACATGTACATGCAGACACACACACACAAACACACACACACACACACAAACACACACACACACACACACACACACACACACACACACACACATATATATATATATATATATATATATTATATATATATATATATATATATATATGTCATACCTCAGCACCATAACTCACAACCTCTTAGTGCAAGGGAACGTAATGTAAGTATTGCAGTTATAAATGTAGACTGTTGCTACAGTAACAGGGGTTATGTCAACAAACATGTTGTGTAGGAAGGCTCTTCTAAAACTGACATGTATGCCATCAGTTACTGACAGATATTATAAAATCACTATAGTGAAGTACCACACAAATCACAGTAATGATCCTGTCGAATACAGCAGAAATATGCCCATAAACATGGACAGTCTGAAACAATCTGGTCAGTCCAGAGGTATACACAGAACTCCTTAGTCCAAGAGGTGTGGACCAAGCCTGATGAAGGGGATGTTTACAGCCACGAAAATGGGGATATAACACAAATACTGGAGTAGATAAGCTCACACAGTTGATGCATTCACACACTGCTGTCTGAGCTACTAGGCATGTCACCAAGCACAGTATAAACTACAGGCTGATTGCCACAACACTGACCCAAGTTTTCTATGGGGGAATACACATGTAATTGCAAATACAGCAGGCACTACAGGCATGTAACAGCATGGAGTAACAGACACCAGTGTGAAAGTGCATACCCACAACCAATCTCAACACAGTCACAGTCACTTTATGGTAAGCCTAATTAATAGTACAGTATATGGATTGTGTGAACAAAACCATCCTCATATTTGCCACTCACATACTAACCCTACATATACTGGCCCAGTTCACAGTGTAGTCTGATGCCTGACTGTGGTATGGGACATCTCTCAGTCTGGTCCTACAAACATATGCACTGATAGGGTACCAGAAACTGGAGCAGCATGCAATGTCAGATAGATCAAGACCAAGAACACTGACATCTACCACAGTCTGTACACAGGCCAAGTAACATGTTCACAACACACTGCTACACAATACTGGCACTCTGTCAACAATCACCATAAGTACACAGACCTCACTACTGTACAGACTACAACAGAATGTCCAGGTTTTGTCCTCAAATATAAGTCCTTCATAACATGTCTGGCAGTCTGATATATCACTGGCTTGTTATCAGGAATGATGTCAGTAAATAATGGTTTACTATCACATGCCCGAGTGTAAATTAATTGGAAGATGATATGGCCGACGCATTTGTATGGAACACAGAGGACTGAACAATACAATTGTTGAGTGATGTTTTATGTGGACATCGAATCAACATTTTCGAATAGCATAGTCAAAACAGGAAAGACCGCGTAGTATGTCTTCAAATCTGCTCAACATTCTACAACAGTTTTTGCAGGGGTACAAACCCCCCTGCACCCCCCACATCCCCCTACTTATATATTCAAACTCCAGGATCACACTGCACTGAGGAAAGGGTACATTTCCTGATCCCCACTATAGTGCGATCTGCACTACATGGTCAAACTTTGCTATAGCGAATGTTCGCTATTGTAAGATTTGACAACGCAGTAATCGCAATTCTGGTTCTGCTACCTGAGTTTCGCACCTAGTGCAATTGAGAATGTGATAGTAAACTGTAAATAATGATATACTGTACATATGCACCTCTAACTGCATGACATATGGGCAAAGGGTGACAAACTTAGTAGACAGAGGCTCAAACACAGGGTCAATATTGACATATTGCTGTGATAAACTGAGAAAATTGCTTATGTAATGGGGTTTGTTGTGACATATCTCTTCTGAGGGATATGAAGTCAGTAACACACATGGATGTCACCATTTACTGACTGCAGTTATCAGAGTATGCTACTGCATTTTTAAAGACAGAAAATTTGTTGAGTAACACACCACATCTAAGACTCCAAACTCTGGCCAGTCTGAAGATAGCCCTACAGGTGAGAGTTTCCACAACCACATAACACTGTCATGCCAGACTTTAAATCATGCAGAACAGCCATATCCACACAAATCCTGACAAACCAAAATTACTTCAAATGTAGAACAGCAATACTTACATTCTGTCCCCGTGTCTGGAACACCCCCTCCTGTTTGTTGGCTTGTCACCACAGTGTTTGTTGTAAGAGGTATTTCCAACTACCCTCTGCGATGCTGCTTGTCAGACCCACATGAAGTCCTGCTCACAGTGAAGGAAAAGTGCCTCCACCCACATGAAGTGCTTAGTTATAGGAGTGTGTTTCCATGCAAATGGCTATAGGAATAATACCACAGGTGTTCCACATGCAGTTAGTAAGTGGGGGACTCCAATTCGTGCACAGGCCATCAGCTACTCATGAGCATTACCTACAAAAGTCAAGCTGATGCCTATGCAAAACAGATGTATTTTTCCACATCTACCAGAGAGGGAGAGAGAGAGAGAGAGACAGACAGAGAGAAAGTAAGAAAGGAAGGGAGAAAGAGCCAATCATGTTTATGTGTGATCCCTGGGTGAAGAGTCATATCTGGGTATTATAACGGTTGCCTATAATGTTTACTAATCCATACTGTCACATAGTAATTGCACATGGCAGTACACATTTATGGCTGTGGATTGTCTACAGCAATATCTACAGTGTTTGAAAACTGTTGGCCTTGTAATGTGGACATTGGGACATATAGGTCCTCAATATAATAATGTAGCAAAACCCACACTGTAATGAATCCTATCATTACACAGTCACCCACAAAGGATACTGATGACACACACACACACACACACACACACACACACACACACACACACACACACACTTATCAATACTGAGTTTCATCCCCCTACCTGGCTATGTATTGCTATTACAGTGTTATGCAGTTATTGCATACGCTATGGAGCTTACATGTTAGAGAGCTGTCCAAAGGTATCTTTGAAGGAGAGTGACATCAGCAGCAGCAGTGCTAAAGGAGGGGTAAGGGAAGTGTAGTAAGTGTGAATGTCCACAAGGTGTCAACAAAGAGACACACACACACTCTCTTACACAAACACACATATTATCACAGTTGCCAGGATTAGAACTCCTACATAACTAGTTTGCTACACTACAGTATTATGCAGTTATCGCAAGTGCCACAGAGCTTATAGGGCTGAAACATGGCCAAAGGGTTTTTTCAACGTGACTGACATCAGCAGGCATGCTAAAGTAGGGCAATGGGAGGTGTAGTGAGTGTGAATGGCCTCAAAATCATTCATCTCCACACACACACACACACACACACACACACACACACACACACACACACACACACACACACACACACACACACACACACACACACACACACACACACACACACACACACACACACACACACACACACACACACACACACACACACACACACACACACACACACACACACACACACACACGCACACTTGCCAGTACTGTGATCCATAGGTTCATTGCTTCACAGGTATGTAGTAGGTGAATGGGCTTGAAGGCTCTACAAGGCTAGGCCATCCGATCACATGACAATAGTCCCCAGTATGGCTTGGGGTGTAGTCCCTCGAGTGGTCCCCAGGGGTGGATATTGTATTCACCATCCACTCATCTGGGTTACTATTGTGGGTGGCCAGTAATGTGCACTGCTTCCCATGTATGTGATCTATATTCCATAGCATTGACAGTGCCTGGGTTGTACACATGTCCCACATGCATGTTCTTTGATGTGTGGAAGTGTACTTGAGGTCTCTGGAAAATGTTGTGTGGAGAGATTATTATCTTCTGATGTAGCATTCCTGACTTCATTTGGTGAGACCTAGTTATATAACTGAGGTCATACTTGCACCTACATTGACAGCATGATACAGGTATTCAGTGGTGTTAGTGGCATCTGTCCATACAGGGTATGTGTATAAGGAATGGTATTCCCTTTGTGGGGTACATTTTCAGACTCTACAGTTGTTGCAGGTGTCCAGTGGGGTACATGGTAAAAGGGCCACTTGCACACATTTATTTGGCTACTGAGGTGATGGAACAGGGTGCCATGTCCTTTTACTTGCTGGATAACACACACTTAGTTAGGAGATGTAACACATCAAAGTACTTTCTGATGTCAGTGGCAGTGTTGTGGTCAACAAGCATGTAGTCCACTGCAATCACACCATGGCAGGGAACTACCAATATAGTGGTTCTTGCCTAGCCAAGTGTGTTTGTGTATGAGACGTGGGTGGAGAGTGTTCTCTGAGTAATAGAAGAGTTGCCTATATTGTTCACCAATCCATATTGTCACATGTAGGGCTGTGGATTGTCTACACCAACCTCTCCAGTGTTTGACATCTGTTGGCCTTGTAATGTGGACATTGTGACATATACTAAGTCCTCAACATAATAATTTAGCAAAACCCACCATCCCCCACACAGGATACTGATATCACACAAGCCAGTACTGAGTTTCAAAACCCTACCTAGTTATGTATTGCTACAACAGTGATCCACATTTATCACACGTGCCACAGAGCTTATAGGATGGATGTTGTCCCAAGGTACTTCTAAGGTGAGGAACATCACCAACCCTTGCAAATACTGACATTGAGTGATGTAGTGGGCGAGAGATCCCAAAAATAATTTTACCCTTTGCCAGGGGTGAGGTTCAAACCTCTATCTAACAATCATTTCAGACCATTATGTTTACATATTTACCACACGCAGCACTGACCTTACATAGCTTAGGGTTGGCAACAGGTACTTCTAAGGTGGATGATATCTGCAGGACTGCTAAAATCAGGCACTGAGATGTGTACTGGGTGTAAATGGGGCCAAAATCTTTGAGGTACAGACATACATATGTACACACACAAACACTTGCCATAGATGAGATTCAAACCCATACCTATGCAGTTACTGCTGCTACATTGCTCTGCATTTATGGCACACGTCATGGAGCTTACATGTTGGAGGGTGAGCCAGTAGATTCCCCTGGGGTGACAGGGTAAGTGTGCAAGGTGTTAATCACAATAGTTCCTGTCCATATTAATCCATTGGTCCGGAGGCTGGCAGGGTGCTGCTTACAGCTAGGGGCACACCTGCATGGGACACCTCTTCAGCATGCTGCATTCTGTGGGTATTCCCATACATAAGTGGGGGGTCATACTGTACTCATTCCCAACAGCAAGGATATGACTTGTGATAAACCCATGTCTGATGGTGGGGTGAGATGAGTGCATGTGTGATATGGAAGCTACATGCAGCTGACTCATAGATATACATGGGACATTCCCCTTATGCTGTCTTGTGCGGGGACATAGTCAGTCTCTCATTACTTCATAACTGTGCCTTTTGTGATCTGCCAGTGATTGGCCAGACTACATCAGTATTCCATACTACACAGACAAATAATGTGCTGCTAACCTGTATGTACAATTCAAAAGGTGTGTGCATTTGACAGTTACATTTTATATACTCTGTCTAGGGTACTTCTACCTGTGTACTGTGTGTATGTCTGGACCCAATTCATGGCATGTTCATCTTTCAGACAGTGACAGATATTGACATCTGGAGAGAGAGTATGGATGACTGCTGACAAGGGCATTACTGAGAAGCATTGTGGTTGGCACTGCAGTTGTTAGAAAATGGCCCTGTCATCCACAGTACTGCCCATAGGCCAGCCAGACACAACCTTTCATGTCTACATGCTGACCACTTCCAGACAATATTGAGCACACAACAACCTAACACACATACCCCTGCATATTGTAAACATGCAACAATCTATCCTGTAGATTGGGCCAGCTCAGGTAATCTGTGCTCCACTGTTATTATACCTCACACTTACATGTTACTGCATTTCTACATAGGATTGTGAAGGGGCACACCTGACAACTTTAAACATTTGCTATGACTGTACTGGTATTTCAGGTACTCTGTTGGCTTCCATTTCATTTTGTATTCTGACCTATCATGCAGACTGGAGGCATATCAGTGGAGTACAAATCTTAGGTTTTTTTAGCCTACATTTCAGTTTCAGGCTTCTTACCCTTCAGAACTAACATACTGCTAGACTTGTCGTAGTCTGTCTGTGTAGGTCTGGAGGGGGGCTGTTAAACATTGCCATCAATTAGAGGCCTTATCCCAGCCTTTCTTTATAGTCATCTACACCTGTCCTGCTGGCTGAGGCGGGTGGTGGGTATGTGTGCCTCACTGACATGCATGTGTGTGTCCTATGGACACACATTTGGGCCACCACATGTACTGCAGTGGGATTTGTCACCTTGTCTAGTACTGCCTATATGTTGGAGCTGCCCATATAGGTGTCCACTATCTGCTGCCATCCCATTCAGCCACCCGATTCCCTTGCATGCTCATGTCCATACCATAGATACAACTATCAGAACATGCTACTCCATTCAGCAATTGATAGGAAGAGTGACTTACCTTGTGGCTGTGCCAGTACTGAGGATGGTGCTGGAGGGCTGACTGTGTTGGATGCACATAGTACGCTCGCTATACATGGTAAAGCACAGGTAGTGTCATGTCTGGCATCCCTTTTACTGTATGTCTGAGTCAGAGAGAGATGTCATTACCTGGGTCCCTACCTTGTCAGTGTATGTGCTATGTGTTGTCTCTTAGCCAAGGCATGGGCATACTGGGCATGCCTCCTTCTGCCTACATGGGCAGGATCAGGTTGTTCCTCCTCCGAGTCCCTCTGTGCCAGTGATGGCCTTGGCAATGGTGGAGGGCTGTGTGGCCTTGCCCCATGCTGTTCCTGCTGCAGCTGTTTCTACAAGGTCATATTATGTAGCATGGCACATACTATGAACACTTGTGTACATGTAGCTGGAAAGAACTGCAAGGCTCCACCAGATATGTCCAGGCAGTAGAACCATGATGTCAGCATCCCAAATACACGCTGTATTATGATGCTGGTTTGTGCGTGTGCCTCATTATGGAATTCTTGTTCAGGTGTGCGTGCATTTCTGATGGATGACATCAGCCATGGCTCCAGTGTGTAACCAGCATCCCCCTCTAGGTGGCCATATGGGATGTCCCAATGGCAAATGACTAGTATAGCTGTGTCATATGCCAGATGTGGGAGTTGTGATAGCTTCCAGGGCTGCCAGCACACACATTCAAGATAATGCCCTGGGCATTGCACAGTTGAAGGAGGGGAAGCCCTTGTGGTTTATGTAGACCCTACTCTGCTCACTAGGTGGTGCTTTGATGTGCATGTGCGTGCAGTCTATAGCACCCACTACCTCAGGGTATGCTGCTATTTGGTGGAAGAGATGCATATTGCTGGTCAACGCCTCACGGGTATTGTGGAAATATATGTGCTCACCAGTATGTGCTGACATGGCATCCAGGAACTGGTGGAGTACCTTGGATGCTGATGCCTGTGAGATCCCCATGATATCCCCAGTTGGCCTTTGGAAGGTACCTGTGGCTAGTATTCTTAAGCCTATACATACCTTGGTATCCACTGGGATGGGTTCCCCTCTGTTGGTTCTGTGTGTGAGGCATGGCCGGCACAG
The DNA here is from genome assembly GCF_019279795.1 of Protopterus annectens. Classification (NCBI taxonomy): domain Eukaryota; kingdom Metazoa; phylum Chordata; order Ceratodontiformes; family Protopteridae; genus Protopterus; species Protopterus annectens. Next base: position 360,071,701 of record NC_056733.1, on the reverse strand, counting down.
CTCAACAATTTGCTGTAGAATGTCCCTGTCCACCCTATAGCACTCCACTATCTCCAGATCATGTAGCCCCTGGTAGGTTACCCTGGGTCTGTACACTCTTCTCTTTCTCCTCATTGTGGGTTGGTCATCAGCTTTCACATCCTCACCACCCTCAGCCTTTTGCACATATTGATGTATGAGAGCGACAGCAGCCCCTAACATTTTGTTAGTTTTGTCAGGTAAAATTTCCATGTCAGTGTACACCGGTGATGTAGAGTTTGCAGGCAAAACCAGATTGGAAGGCGTTTGCATAGTTTATAGTAGTGTGTTAATCTGTTCCATGTGTAATTGGCTGATTCTGATACATTTCACCTGCCAGCTATGCTAGCTCTCCTTGATTGCCTTCCTTCTGCTGTTTTCCCTTCCCATTGCCTTCCTGTTTAAGCCCCAAGGCACAGCGCCCAATCCCAGTGCTCAGATGTGAACAGAGCTGCTATTTTTGTTTTGTTTAAAACCTGGTGCACACACTCGTTTAGCCAATGTAAACACTGCTAGGCAGCCTCAGACACACCCCCTTCCTTAGCTGTGCTTAGCTAAGGGTAAACACGGGCCACAGAGCTCCAATAAGCTTACAGCATGCATGACACTCCCCCTTATGAAGTCATCTACCTGTTATAGTTATACAATGGTGTTGCTGCACCTACATGGTTGGGTGCAAGCTAACACTGAGAGGAAATTTGTGATTCAGTATCCCCTCATTTGCATAAAACAGATTGCTAATTCATAGTTACCACACTCACACTGAGCCTTCCCCCTTAGCAACCACTAATTCCATGGTAATGTTGTCTTATGCATTCCATTGACTATTATGGCAAAATGCTGATTTGGGTTTAAAAGCTTATTTCCAACTTTTTTTCTTATTTTCGGGCTGATCCCATTTGCGCACCACTGCCCTACCCTACGCTTAAACGGCCGAAATTGGCCAAAAAAAAATAAAAGTTATTTTTTATAATTTTGCAACTATTTCTCATGGCAATGGCCATATAGTTAGCCATTGGCATGGCTTCTACATTGAATACATGCTTTCTTTAGAGCTGTCATGCCTCTGTTTTGTAATTTGCAGAAATGTATTGGGTTAGTAACCGAATGAATTTCTGCAGATTACACTATTCCTTCTAAGACGTTTGCCTGCTTCCTGGATCACTAATTCACCTCATTTGCATGTTTTCACCAGCAAATGAGGTAATTAGCATATAGCAGTAGTGTCCGTGCAGGAATAGTGTAGGGGTGGATTTGCACATCCCGGGAGCTCGTTCCTGGATCGCTTGATGGCCATATTGCATGCAGCAGCTCTTGCACTATTCCTGCACTCCATACAGAGCTTGATGAATCTGGGTGATTTTTTATTTTATTTCTGTAGTGTAGTTGATATATTTGGGAACAAGTACTGAGAGACCACGTTTCAAGTGCATGGGTGCAGGTAATACATGGCTACATTCTAAATATGTGTTATTTCCCTGAGAAATGCCTTCTCTTTGAGTTTTTACACATACCTTCATGACATGGACTAAATAGACAGTTAGCATTAGTAATATTTGTGATGCAGTGGTGCAGCAGATAGTGTTGTCACATCACAACAAAAGGTTCTCCAGTTCAATTCTCTGCTGGGGTGTCTTCTGTGTAGACCCTGCATGTTCTCCTTGCATTCATGTGGGTTTCCTTAAGCTGCTCCAATTTCCTCTCATGTTCCAAAAAAATGCATCTGGAGGGTTTCTCCCCAGGCATCTGCTGAAAATGGGCTCTTGTTCAGTTAACAAATGTTAAATAAAGAAAGAAAGAAAATGCAATGCTATTGTGCACTTCTGAGAAGGTGCTTTGCAAGACTGATGGCAAAGTGTTTGCACATGTGAGATATACATTTATACTGCTTTCCCCATTTACGTGTAGTTAAGTGATGAGCAAATGTGAATCTCTGCTTCAGTGATAAAATTGTTCTATTGGTTTGCTTACATCCATGCAAGTATGTTAAGTAGAGATGCATGTCAGTCACCAGTGTGGTTAGTGTGGAGTGTAAGAAACACGCCTGCTGCTTAGCTGATTCTGTGGCAGCAGATGTAACTGCATTGAGAAATTTCTTTTTGAGAGCTAGATGATACAGGGTTTTACTCTAGGTGTATCTAATAGTTTTAAATATGAATTTAAAGTGCAATCTTGGAGTTGATATATATAAGTAGCAGGGGGTGTGGGGGTGCAGCCCCCCACATGGGGGGGGGGGTGCAGGGAGGATTGCCCCCCTACTTACACTTGGTGGAAAGTGCTATGATTTATGTTGTTTAAACTCAGTTATATGTATGATATGTGTTTTCAGTGTTTTGAGTTTCAGTGTTTTGAGTTTTCAAGATTTTGAAGTTTCAATGTTTTGGTTTCAGTGTTTTGAGTTTCAGTGTTTTGATATTTCAGTGTTATGAAGTGAATATATATATATATATATATATATATATATATATATATATATATATATATATATATATATCGATACATAGATATAGATATAAATACATACACATGACAGAGTGAGTGGTTAACCAGGTATGTCTGTGATCTGACAAGGTCCTGCCTTATACATTCATGTGTGTATGAGTATCATTGAGGTTTGAAGGCCATTCAAGGCCAGAGAAGACAATTATAATTGCAGAAACATAATATTCAGCATGTCCTCTGTCACACATATAAGTTATATGAACTCCACTGCTATACATGCTTATTGCTATTTAGAAATGTGTTTGAATGTTTTTATTTGTTTTTTTCAAACTGAGTGGACAAGCAATAATAAAATTGGGACTGTGCGACATTAGAACCCAGGTTCACCTGTATGGCAGCCCTACTCTTACTGCTGCCACAGGAGCAGTTAAGAAACAGCTGTATATTTTCATATTCATTATTAAGTATTTGTGTTAACCATCACTGAACACAGCTTAGCATCTTTCTTGACCACTAAAAATAGAGGACAAAATGCATCTGTTTTGAATTTATCTAGTGTCTGCTTCCTGTGTTCAGGTGGTCTAGACCTGCAGGTGTTGTGGAAGTTTGCTAACCGCTGTGCAATGCTGCTAAGTGGGTTTGTATGTTGTAAAGCAAAAGATGCAACAATGCATCCTTTTTGAAACTGAGAATGTCTGCATCCTGTCTGCAGGTGTTCATGTGTGAGATATTAGGCCAGGTTTGCGCAAATGTAAGTGACATGCAAATACAAAAAGCAAAGCTCACCATGTTTTATCCTTGTGAGAAGTGTTTATTAGGTTTCATCCTTAAAAGACAAATGAGGGTCTTCAGCTGTAATATATGGATAATATATACTGTGTAGTTCACTGTGTTTAGCAGGTGTGCTATACACAAACATGATTCACAGGTGTAGTTTATATAGTCTTTATCACAGAAAGGCATTACATGTTTACTGTATTTATCTGTATTTCCTTGTTTGTTCTAAACCACAAGCCTCACAAATAGTGATATTGAAAAGATAAATAAATAAATGAAAAACAATAAACAACATTACAAAATCAATGCTAGTACACATTAAAGATTTTTACACAAGTATGGATTTGAACTGTCACACCAATGAACTGACAGGACACAATAAGGGTGCCGTATCCCTCTTTGCCATGGAAACAGCTTTATTTATTTATTTATTTATTTATTTATATTTGTTGACCGGGAGTGTCTGACTGGATGTAGGTCCATTTTCAGCGGAGGCCCGAGGAGAAAAGCTCCACAGTTAAAATAAACAGATAGTAGTTACATTGGATTACACAGCAATTAACAATTTACATAGCAATTACTTACAACATATTTACAGATGAAGAACATAGTACATCAGTAGACAACTAGAATCTTTATCTGTGAAGTACATAACAGACATTAACAAATGTTACAATAAGAAGTTCCTGCTGTATAATAAGTACTGGGCTTATGAGCATTTGAGCTTGCTATAATCAAGGTAGTTAGTGGAGTGGAAAGAAAGGTAGTGGTTGGATGGGGTGGGTGATATTAGAGTTGGAGTTGCAAGGGCATAGCCAGCATGTTTTTAGGTGCGCTTTTAGTAAAGTTTTTGAAGTGGGTGCATGATGGTATGGAGGTAATTGTGGGTGGGAGGGAGTTCCATAATTTGTCTATGGCGCAAGAGAATAGTGCTTCACCAGCAGAGTTATTGGCTTTAGTGATCTGCAAGTGATTTTTGTTGCTGGATCTTAGTGGTCTGGTGGTGCAATATGGTTGGAGTAGATTCTGGAGGGATGGGACATTTAGTGGGTGGTTTACTAGTTTGTGGGTGAGTGAGAGTTAATACCACTGAAGGAGGTGAGGGAGTTCAAGCCAGCCCAGTTCAGCAAGTGAGAGACAGTGGTGACTACGGTAGGATGCCCCTGTGGCGAATTTGGCGATTTTGTTGTAGCAGGTCTCTAGCTTGTTTAGATCACATTGCCTTAGGTTGGTATACATTGGAGAGGCATAAAGTAGGGTGGAGATAAGGTAGGAATTTGCTATTGAAATCTTTGTTGCTTTGGTGAGAAGTTGCTTATTTCTGTATAACGCTCCTTGTTTTTTGTGGACTTTTTTTATGGTCAAGGATATGTGAATGTCAAATTTTAGTTTATTGTCTATTTCGACTACTAGCAATTTGGTGTGTTTACTTGGGTATATAGTGGTGTGTTGTCTTTTGTTGTGATGTTAAAGTGAGAGTTGTTTTGAGTATGTTTGGTGGGTTGGAAGATGAGTAGTTTAGTTTTGTTTGGGTTGAGTATTAATTGGGCATTGGATAACCAAGTTTCAACAGAGGAAAAGGCTTCCTGTGTGACTTTTTGCAGTTTGGGTAGGGACTGGGCTGAGCAGATGATGGTTGAGTCATCTGCGTATTGTATGAGTGTACCATGTTTGGTGGCAGAGGCTAGATATTTGGTGAAAACAGAGAAGAGTAGAGGTCCAAGGATGGATTCTTGGGGAATCCTTATGGAGACAGGTAGTTGAGGAGATATGTCATTCTGCCATACAACGGATTGTTGGCAGTCAGACAGGTAACTCTGAAACCAGTTGGTGACTGATTGTGAGAAGGATAGGTTATGGAGGACAGAGATAAGTTGTTTGTGTGGGACATGTCAAATGCTTTAGATAGGTCTAGGAAAGTAGCAGAGGAGAGATAGCCATTGTTTTTATGCTGAAGGATAGTGTTAGTAAAGGAGAGTAAGGCAGTGATGGTCTTATGGTTTGGTCAGAAACCATGCTGAGTATTGGAAAGGAGGTTGTTAGTAAGGAGGTAGTCTGACACCTGAGAGTGTATGCATCTCTGTAGTATTTTGGAGAGTAGAGAGAGAGAACTGGTTAGTTCTATGGAAGGTCCGCCTTTGTGGAGGGAAATTATATGTGATAATTTCCACAGTGTGGGAACGTAACTTTCTGACAGAGATCGGTTAATCAAGATGGGTACTGGGTAGGCCAGAGCATCAGCTGTGATTTGTAGGTATTCACTTGGGAGGATTTCTGCTGCTAATTTGGTGGGCTTAAGTTTAGTTAAGAGTTTTTTATGTTGGTTCCTGCTTTGCAGCAGGAATATAAATCATTGTGCATAGACACAAGTCCCATTTCATCCATGGTATTAACAAGATAAATAACACTTGTACAATCTCAGTTGTTTGTACATGTTATTACATATTTACTGCAATGACTGATCACATGGCCATTTATGAGTATTGTTTGCAGCAATGCAGAGGTCTTATCTTTGAATGGTGTTCATTCATCTGATATCTGAACAGTAGTCTGAGACATGCAGTCTTTAAGACATTTTGTATCATTGTCCTTAAGAATATTAAATGACAATAACATACAGTTTTCAATAAAGGCAGGGGATTTAGGATATCAGTGAACATAAAATGAGAAATATGTGCTGCTCACTTCCACTTAAAACCTTTATACAATTACTTCTACACTTTGGCTGACACAAAGGTAAGGGAGTCTGAATTTGTGTGTGTTCCTTCTTCCTCCCAATAACCATTTACAGTTGCACTCCATCAGCAGCAAACACTGCAGTAATGCCTACACTATGTTTACATATGCTACATGAATCCGAAAGTTTCGGAGTCAGCAATTCAAATGAGTCAATGTTCATAGGTTCATAGGTTCATAGGTTCATACTAGGCTATCTGCCCTAGGGCATTTATAAGCCTAGCCAGAATGTGTTTGGCTTTCGCCACCCATTTTAAATTTATTTTGCTATGCCCTTTTTTGAGGTTAGTATACTGTGCCTCTATCTAACAGTGACACAGGAGTGATACCCGGGGTAAACCTACGATCTCCCATCCACTCATCAAGATTCCTCTTGAAGAGAGTCAATGAGGGACTCTGCCTAACCTGGACTGGGATTTTATTCCAGAGTGAAGGGAGCCTCTGGGTTATGAATCTGTCCCTCCAGCATGTCCTATTTATTTCAGTGCTGAGGTTCAAGTCTCGAGCGTAGCTCGATGGGATTTGGATTTTCTGAGGTGCAGCATGTCCATTAATTCCGGGTTGGACATGGCTTTATACGTCAGGCACAGATCTCCTCTGAACAGGCGGTATGCCACTGAGTAGAGCTGGAGTTTCTTTAACCGGGCAGCATATGGCATCTGTTTGAGCCCTTTGATCCTCTTGGTGAGGTACTTTTGGGGTCTTTCCAGTTGTTGCAGGTGTCTGGTAAGATACATCCCAAAAGGGGCATTGTACTCAATTATGGGCCTGATGAGGGATGAGTAAAGAGGCACGATGACCTGCCCTGATCTAGATGTGAATCCCTTCATGATTAGGTGGGCTATATAAAATGTTTTTCTAACCACTTTGGCCACGTGGTTGTCAAATGAGAGATTGCTATCAACTTGGGTCCCCAGGTCCCTAATTACTTCTTCTGTACTTAATGGATTTCCACCTATGTGGTAATTTGTGGGCACTTTGTTTTGCCAAAGGGATGACTATACACTTTTGGCATTTAGCTTGAGGCCATGGCTCTGGCACCAGTTGTCTGTTTCTATGAGGCCCTTTTGGAGGATGCTTGTGTCGGCTGGAGAGTCGATTATGGCACCCAGTTTGCAGTCATCTGCAAACTTGGTCAGCCACAGTCCTTCCGTGTTGGCCTGTACCTCCGAGAAATATATACCGAACAAGAGAGGTCCCAGGACTGAGCCTTGTGGGACACCACTTGTAACTGGTTTGGAGTCTGACATGGCTCCAGCAATTCTAACCATGTGGGTTCTGTCCTTGAGCCAGTTTGCAATCCATCTAGTGACATAGGGGTTTATATTTAAGCTGGTGAGCTTATCTATAATGCCAGTGGGGTATTGTATCGAAGGCTTTTGCGAGGTCCAGGTAGGCTGTGTGGACCACCTTCCCTCGTCAATGGCCTTGGTGACTGTTTCAAAGAAATCAACCAGGTTTAAGAGGCAGGATCTGCCCTTAACAAAGCCGAACTGGGTAGGATCCAGTGTTTGTAGGTCCCCAATATCTTTATTTATGAGGTCCATGATGATCCTTTCCATAGCTTTGCAGACCAAGCTAGTCAGGCTTATGGGGCGATAGTTTCCAGGATCCGTTGAGGCACCACCTTTATGGAGAGGGACCACTGTTGCTGTACGCCACTCTTTGGGCACATATCCTGTAGTAAGGCTGAGATTGAACAGTAGTTTTATGTTTGGGTTTAGCTCTTCTTTGAGTTCATGTAGGGCAGCCGGGACACCATCTGGTCCCATTGATGCTGTGTTTTTGCTTTGGAGAGGCGGCTCTTACCTGAGCATCTGAGATGTCAGGGGACAGCACTCTGCTGGGATAGATATTTGCCCTTTTGGTGGGGAGGGAGAAGTTTGCGCTGAACCTGTCAGCTAGGATGTTGGCAATGTCTGTGGGTTCGGTGTATTTTTGTCATTCTGGACTAATTCTGAGCATATCTGGGAATTACCACCCAGGTTCCTAACATAACTAAAGAAAGCCTTGTGATTATCCTTCGTGTCCTGTGCAATTTTTCTCTCAAAGCTGGCCTTAGACAATTTTATGTGTGCCCGTAGTTTTTTGCTAATACTGATCAGTGATGCCTTCCCTTTTTGGGATTTTGCTTTATCATTTAGTAGCTTCCTCCTTCTATTGTATAGTTTGTTTATGGCTGGGGTCCACCAGACAGGACGTCTGCCTTTGGAGGATTGGGTCTTGGTTTTATTTGGGATCGCATGATCCATGCATTCCTGAAGGTGTTCATAGAATGCGTTTATAAAGGATTCTGCGGTCTGGGCTGTATTTTCCACAGGCCCGGGGGCTTTGAAGGATTCCACCTCAGTTTTGAGGAGTGCAAAATTTGCTTTAGAGAAGTTTTTCACTGTGGTTTTCTGGGCAGGGGGTGGGGTCGGGATGTGAATATCCAGTGAGATTAGTTTATGGTCTGATCTTACCAGTGAGGGATACACTTCTGGTCTGGAGCATAGAGTCCCCATGTTGGTGATGATCAGGTCCAGTATGTTTTCCCCTCTTGTGGGAGTGGTAACAAGTTGTTCCATAGCATTTGAGTTTATAAATTCTAGGAACCTTTGGGCTAGGGTGTTGGAGCTAGAGTAATGCTCCCAGTCTATGTTTGGGTAGTTGAAGTCGCCCAATATAATGGTGTTTGGTGAGACCTTCATATTTTCCAGTGTTCTCAGGAAGGCCGAGTGGGGTTCCTGGGTTTGGGAGGGTGGTCTGTAGCAGGCTATAAACTGGAAGGCAGTTTTACCCACTGTTAGTTGCACATGGATAGTCTCTGATGCTTCGTGCTTTGCCACCAACCTGGAGGTGTAGGTGTCTTTGATGAATATCGATACTCCCCCTCCTTTTGTGGTTCGGTCCAAGTTTTGGGGCCGCAAAGCATGGTATGAGGTATAACCTGGTAGTGCTGGGGTGCTCTCGGGAGCCCTGAACCAGGTTTCTGTTACTGCACAGATATCGATGTTCTCCATGCTAAGGAGAGTTTCGAGTGCGTGCATCTTGAGGTTTAGACTTCTGGCGTTGAGTAGCATTACTCTTAGTTTCTTATCCCTTGTGATACCTATGGAGGTGGGTTTGTCTTTTGAGCCTTGCCTAAAAAAGGCACTATGGGGGTAGCAAGAGCCTTTGCCAATATCCGAAAGCCCAGGGTGAAAGGTGCAAGCCGTCCCTAGCGAAGCATCGTGGCTTGTCGAGCATATCATCCCAAGCTGACAGGCATTGGATCCCCTTTGAATGACACCAGTACTTAAGCCAATTGTTGAAATTGATCATCTTGTCTTCATATTGTGGCATCATTTTTGGTGAGGGTAAAATGCTACTCAAGGTCAGGGTCATACCGGCCTGGGCTACATGCTCAGAGAGCTCCTTTATGTCTCTTTTCATGTAGTCCAGGGAGGTACGTCTCAGGTCATTCACACCAGCATGGACAATGACTGAGTCATATTTGTACTTGCCTTGGAGTGACCTGAGTGCTTGTGTTATGTGGCGGATCCTAGCACCCGACAGGCTGCTCACCGTGACCCTCTCCTTGTTCAGCCTGGTGAGCGGGACGTCAGTGTGCCTGATGATAGAGTCACCTATTACAAGTGTATCAGGTGTGTTGTTTAGTCTTAAGGGCTGTGACTGTTTGGCACACTGGCTTTGTGAGATATGTGTTGCACGTGTTTTGTTTTGGGGTAGCGGCTGCTTGGGTGTCTGCTTTGGAGGTCTCTGCTGCTTTGGCAGATCTTTATTTAGAGCCTCCGAGTATGTTTTTGTGTGATTATGTGTTTGGTTTGCTGTCGTGGTAGGTCTATGTGAGACTGGAATTGTAGTGAGTATGGTTTCCTTCTCCTCCTGACTGGTTATGCCAGTACTGAGTTGAGAGAGCGTCTCATTTGCATCTCCATTGTGCTTAAAGGCATGAGTCTACACCATAACTAAGTAACCGTGTAACAATGAACTTGAAGGTGAGATGACCTGTGTATTTGTAGAACACAAAGGATTGACATTCCTTTAGATTTATCTGTGCAGAAGGTTTCTGATGTTGTTAAAGTATTCTTGTATTTTTCAGTTACATGCTAGATTTGTTCACATGATATGAAGAGAACTTTTATATGCATTAGAGGATTAAACTGTTATCTGTATGCACTTCTTACACTTCACTTTTGTCACAGGCACTTTTACCATGCATTGACTTTCACAGATACACAGCCTTATTAGCTGTCATTACAAGTGTTATTGCTAAAACTGGTTACTTTACAGTCTCTTCTATCTTATCCCATGGCAATGTAAAGTACTATATTGTCAATGACACAGGGGTGTAATGCTTCTAAAATTACCCATAGTCACCACCAAGTGAGTGCTGGGCACAGTGAGAGGTACCTAGCAATGATATACAGTTTACATTTGAGTTGTACATGTGTACACATTTTGTGAAAAGTGTGTGGGAAGCATTCATAACAGGTGGATTATGAGTTATTCCTTGGATTCTACAAACTGTCATTTTCCTGTTGTTTTAGGAGTGGGGAGCCAAGACTATTTCTGTGTTTTCACTTCAACAGTTGGGTTTCAGGAGTTTTGCTCTTGCAATTGTGTAGTCAGTCTGGTATTTCTATGTGTGTATGTAGAAAATTGTATGTAATCAGTGGCATGTTGTAGCACAGTATTCAGGAATTGATTTAGGATCTTGAATGCTAATGCCTGTGATATCCACATCATATGCCCTGTTGGTCTCTGAAAGGCTCCTATAGCTAAAACCGTAAGTGCTACACATACCTTAGTCTCCACAGGTATTGGTTCCCCTTGGTTTGCCCTTGCTCTCAGTTATGGATGACAGAGGTTGCAGAGTTCTTGTAGTATGTTTTAATCCACTGTGTAGCACTCTGCAATTTCCACATCATGCAGACCATGATAAATTAACAGGGTTCTAAATATTTTTTTCCTTCTTGGCCAGGGTCGATTTGCAGCAGCAGCAGCATAGACTTGTGCCTGTTGCACATATATATGTATAACGGCAACTGTAGCACTTAACAGTGTTTCTATGTACAGTACCTTCTATGGCCGTATTCCAATAGGTTTTGGAATTTGCAGGAAAAACCTACACTGAGTCTATATGATTGCTTTATAGCTTGTTGAATAGCTCATCCATCTTCAATTTGTTGATTAGCATACAATTCAGCTGAGTGTGGTATAATTAGCATGCCATGATGTTTACTGTATTTTTGCAGCTCTACACACCATGTAGAGCCACTTAATAAATACAAAATGGTGTGCTACCATGTGCACAACATGCTACGATGTAAACACAGTTTTAGCAGACAGTGTAGGCTTTATTGAATCTGCATCATAATTTTAGTGACAATTTTAGATGTGGGCTATGATCACTGTCATAAGAAAGTGGTTGTTACGTAGGAGTTATCTTTCTAAAATATACAATGTTTTCTTTTAACAGTACTAAAATACTGACAAATTTAAGATTTAATAATTAATGAAATACAGGTATTGTAAAAAAATAAGGCACTGATGCAGTTAGTTAGAAATCCAGACATGGTGTTTAGGCTGATGAGTTATAGAGCTGCTGACAGTTGTATCTTAGTACACAAGTAATTCTTTATACCGATGGAGATAATATGTCTTTATGCCTCATTTTGTTCCTAAGTGAAGCACAGCATAAGAGAAATCTGCTAAATATTGATAAGGGTCATTAAAATGAAGAGTTCTTACTTTAATTTGCAAGGTATCATCTGTAAAAGTTTTGCTTTATTCCAAATAACATGCAGAAGAAAGCCTCAAACCTAATTATAAAGCACTATGGATATATAGATCAGTGTATACTAATGCATGACCCATTATTTAGTTAGTCTGGCATTCTGGACAATGCTGTTTGTCTCAGTCCCCTTCAATAAACATACCATACCAAATGACATTTGATGGCCTTACTTTTACTTACTAATCAGATTCCCAACTCTCACTTTCATTCCCCAACTCATTGAATTAAACATCCAACAACAGATGGGGAACAGAAGAGGGACAAACCTATCCCTCTTCTCTGCCTAAGCACCAAATCTATAAAAATAACCACACAAGCCTCAATATTCCTAAAAGAAGGAGGGAGGGTGGGTAGCAAGTTCATGGCAAATCCTGATCCCTTACCCAGTTACATGCACACAAAACCAGTTAAGTCCCTCCTTGCACTTACCTTATTTCCTCCCAACCATCCTACTTACCCAATTTAACCCTTCCGTCCCCACAACTAACTCTCTTCCACTACCATCTTAACTCCAATTACTATTCCTACCTGACCCTCACCCGAAGATGTCCTTGGACAAATCGGTTTGTTCCCAAACCTCATTTCTTCTCAAACCTTACCATAAATTACCTGTATAGTATAAATGCAACACTGAAAGTAATAACCTTTTCAAAATAATCAATATGATGCCAGAACGTGGAAGTATAAAACACAGTCTGCAATGCCAAAGGACATTGCTATGCCTGTTTAGAAAGAAAGTTCATAAGGATGCTGTTGAGAAAGGATGAATATATGACAGCACCCTTCAGATTAATTGTTATTTTTTATTAAATAAGTATCATTACAATAAATAATAGGCTTAATCAAAAGAAGCATGTTGTCACATATACAACATGAAGGTATGTATAAAAATAGAATTTACTCATCATAAAATGATTCCTTTAAACCCTCAAACAATGCCTGCAGTAATATGAAGAAATATTTTGCATTTGTATGCAGGCTATGCAAACATGCATTCGAAGAAATGTCAGCAGCAATAGTGAATCGAGTGCATTTTTTTACTGTAAATCTAAAGTATAATTACATTATTTGTATAAATCAATTTAGTGATTTGCTCATTCTGCTCAAGTTAGATGAGTGACTAATTGAGCTTGAACAAGAACTGATGTGCTTTGCATAAAATTAGGTAGGATTGATTGAGCTAACTTTAGGTTATATTTTAAAGGAAACTGGGATATTTTTATATCTTAACTAGAACCTGTTTGTCTTGTTGCCTTGTCCAGAAAAACTATTGAATTTTTCTATGTCATTTCACATGAAAGAAAGGGGAATAAAACATTTTAATATATGTTACAAAGTATTTGTGATTCAAAAGGTAAAAACTTATCTTTGGTGCCAAAAGAGCAGAAGACTGTGGGATCTGTTCCCAATCCTGATGATTGAATTAATTTTCAAATGGCACTGCAGTGCAGCATTAAGGGGTGCTGCACTCCTGAGTGTGCTGTCCTCCAGGTGAGATGATAAACTACCATGCCATCTCCTTTAGTGGGCAGTAGCTCAGATGGATGTCAGAGATTACACTGTACTTAACAAAATGATTAGAGGAAGTACCCTGATAACCAGGTCATATTTCTCCTAGCACTGTACATACCATCTTGTGTCTTTCCTGAAAAGAGGCTACTAGTCTAATGCAACTAGCCTTGTCAAGAAAGGAAAATAAATACATATTATATAACAGTACAAGACGTGTCATTATGAGGATGTTTGGAGAAACAGGCCAGATTTACATTATACTGCATGGTTGTTCAAACATAAAAACAACTTAGAAACTTGCCTTCTCCCTTACTAGAAATCTAAAAATAATTGAAATTAAAATTAATCAGCCATCCCTTGGATTCTATGAACTCCTGGTAGGCTTTGCACGAAGTCTACATGGAATTTATGTGTTTGTGCAATGATGCATGGTGAGCAGCATTGCTAATTACTTATTCATGGCACTTTGTTTAAACATAATCAAGCACAGTTTCATGGCTGGTAACAGTGTTGCTGGCCTGGTAACCATGTAAAGCAGCACAGATAGGAAACCCGGTTACATCAGAGAAAAGTAGGTTAGCGGGATTGTGCTGAATGGTACAATGATTACCATATGGTCCAAACACAGTACAGGACTGGAGTATGCAGTGCAGACTACTGTGAAATCTAATTTCAGGCGTTCGGTACAAAAGTTGTGCAAATGATCTGTAGGGGTACATGGAATGCCATGTAAAATAAACAGTCAAGGGAAGTATGTGTACTGAATAGGGGCACAGAGATGAATTGTTGGAATGGACACAGGGAAAGAAATCAGGTGAAACATCCTAATGTACAGCAATGAGGGCATGTTAATGGAAGACAGCTGTAGCAGGAACACCAATCACATATCAAAATGGCACAGTACAGACAACACAGTAAAAATGTGTATCATGTGACTGTCCCACAAGGTGACATAACAATGGAGAAGATGTCTTTGTGAGACAAGCATCCTTACATGAACAGTGCAGAGGACATCTATCAGGGGTGTTATATATAATCGGGGTATGGTGCACAGAGTCAAGCTGTGTAAACTGATTTGCCTGAATATGAGTGTAATCTTAGCAGAGGTCTCCAACAACTGGGACATAGTTGCAGGCTCATGGACAACAGTAAAAGCATGCACAATCATGGACAATATCTGAATAATGTCACCAGTATCTCTGACATAACATATGTGATTCTGAGTGATCAGAGATGGTTCTGCACAAACACACTAGTACAACTATTATGACATGTCAGCAGTCTATGAAGGTAATCAAGTATGTCATCCTGAAACTATAACATCTGCTGGAAGTGTTAGGAGGGACACTGCTATACATGCATGTGACATTATGATTAATACAGGCTAGTTGGCATATATATGCCACAATCCTCACTATCATGAATGTAACCCATGCCATAACTGTTGACAAATAGCTAGGTATGTACTGTGTGCATCACCGAAACAGGTATCACACATGCATCTGGCATAACACCTTGATGGGGGTTCTGCACCATCAGAGAGTAATGTGTATGCAACAAAAACAATACCTTAGTATGGTCAATAAGATGTGTGACAGCTCATTGTGGCAAGGGTGGTACACTTCAGTTCCCCATCACTGGAAGATGTGTAGGGAGGTACATGAAAAAAGGTGCATTGTATTCAGTTATTGGTGTGATGAAGACTGTGAACTAGGGCGGTCTTATGGCCTCTGATGTGGATGTTCTTCACATATTCAGTAGTTGTATTACATACAAGGCAGCAGCCAACACTGTGGCCACATCATTATAGCAATGATCAATACACAAAGCATCAGTAGCTTCATGCCATGGGAACTGAACTATATGTTATGCTTTTATGTTGGTGCTAAACAAAGCGTCATAGACCAACTGCACATCTTAATAAACAGAAGTCTCACCACTGAGTTTGACTCCAAAAGATGGTAACAAGATGCAGTCACTTATATACATAAAGGTGGTTCAGCAGCTGAGACAAGCAACCGTAGACTCATATGCCTTACTAGCTTCATCAGCAAGATTATGGGAAGGATAGATTGTTAAGATTGGTAATTTACTTCACTTAAACTTGTAAGGGCAGATCAGGCCTACTAAAGCAAGACACCTTCACTGAGGAAGTCACAGGTGAACAAGACAAGACACTGTATATTCATGCACTTTGCCAGGATCCCACTACATTCAGCACTAGACGATGAACAGAGATTGTAAGTAAATTCAAACAGCTCAAAAGCCACACACACACGCACACACACACACACACACACACACACACACACACACACACACACACACACACATCTCTCTCTCTCTCTGTATATATATATATATATATATATATATATATATATATATATATATATATGGGTCTACTTCATATAGTCGACTTTCCATTTCATCGACTTTCATATAATCGAGACAACAATGTCAAAAATTTAAAAACATGAATACCCAGAACATCATATTTTCTCTCTGGGTAAGTAACCACTTGGCCACCAACAAATAAAATAGAAATGTAACAAAATTAACCCCACCAAAGTGGGGGTTTTGCCCCCCACATCCCCTAACTAAATATACCAACTCTGAGATCGCACAACAGTGGATAAACGGGAAAAGTTCACCATGGTGGCCAAGTGGTTACTTACCCGGAGAGAAAATACGATGTCCCAGGTGTTCATGTTTTTATACCTCCTACATTGTCATCTTGATGATATGAAAGTCGACAATATGGTAAGTTGAAAAAAACTAGTAACCAAACTTCCACACAAATTCTCACAGCAGAATGCGATCCCAAGTAACAATAAAGGACGTCTTCTTAAATTCAATCAAAGGCAGCCAAGAATAACCAAAGAAAACAGTTTATTGCAGAAAATAATCCATCCAGAACCTTAGATTAAGCGCTTTTGTCTCCAACATGGAGACTTCATCAGAATCTAAGGTATAACAACACCAAGTCACTTTTATACTAACTATATTCAATTAGCTGGCATCTGATTAAATAATTGTTTAATAAATTAATAAATAGCTTCCGTTTATCTTAAAAAACACCATGCTACAAAATAACATGCTAAAAAATACTGGAGACATTATAAGAACATTTAAAACACCTGTATGAGTAAATGATCAACAAATAAAAAACAACAAATAAAAAACACTGTATAAGTATGGGAAATACACAGTAAATAGGAATATAAAAGATCATGAAAAGTATATGTAATATTATTGTATTAATATACATATTGTACTGTTTAAAAATATGTATATAATTAAACAGTATGTCAAACATTAATATACATAAATATAAATATATAAAAAACATTTCAAATATATATAAAATATATATAAAAATATATAAAAAAATATATATATATGTGATTATGTTCAAATAAATATGTTCAAATAAATATATGCTTTTATATATTTTTCCATATATTTCTTATATGTTTTGGCATAAAAGATGAAAGACCAAGGACTATATATACATTTAGGTGTTTAAAAATCAATTCCAATAAAATTATTTCCAATAAAATTAAAGGAGAAGGTTAAATTATTACCAACAATATATATATTGCTAGACACATCTAGCGGTATACATCTATTCAGGTTTTGAAAATTTAGACAAGTGAACAACCTTAGAAAAACATCTATAATAATATTATTGTTTGATAATTGTAATAATGTTCATTTTTTGTGTTTCTTGAGATCACCTGCGAGCATTTTCAATGCTGGGGTAATAGAAATGTGGTCATTAAGGCCCTTGCCACAACAAGAATCCAATCTAAGCTGCCACATCATTTCTTTTAACTCCAGTTGGGTTTCCCAATCACCACCTCTCTCAAGGCATTTTACTTCCTCTATTACCCAGAATTTAAAATCTGCATTTTGGCAGACCAAAACATGTCTGTACATAGCATTATTTTCATTTTGTTTACTAATGTCTCTCATATGTTCATAAATTCTGGATCGTAGGTGTCGTTCAGTTTTCCCAACATAGTAGCTCCAGCAGATTTTACAAAAAACAAGGTATACCACCCCTTTTGTATAACAGCTACTGTAAGTTTTGGCAACCAAGGTTGTTCTAAGACTAGGTATTCTAATCTCCTTTTGTCCTGATATAAATGCACATTGCGCGCATCTACCACATTTAAATGTCCCACATTTTTTATTTGCCCCGTGTGTATTATTACTTTGTTTTTCTAAGATATTCTTAATATTCCTATTCCTCCTATAACTATAACATATATCATTTTTAAATACATCAGTTTTGGTAGCCATTTCCCTAAACATATCCCATGTCTCATTTATACATTTTCTAAGTTGACCTAAGTTGATTCTGCTGTGAGAATATGGTAAGTTGACTATATGAAGGGGACCCATATAAATATGTGTGTGTGTGTGTGTGTGTGTGTGTGTGTGTGTGTGTGTGTGTGTGTGTGTGTGTGTGTGTGTGTGTGTGTGTGTGTTTTGTGGCCCACTGAATAGACAAATGATTCTACAGATGAATCCGGGTAATAACAGAAGGTCACCATCTGTCCATCCAGTAGGTCACTGTCATAACACTTTACTAATTTTAGAAAGAGATTCTCAGGGCACAAAACTGTGGGTGGTGACTGAAAGTGAAAGTGACAGAGGTTTGTTGCCTAGACTATATCATGAGTTGCGACAAATGCCATTCTAAAACAATGTCACAATGGCATAGGAAAAAAGATGGTGAGGCCTTTTGAGATCAGTGACCTAAGTAAAATGGAAGTGAAGACCTTAATTGACTAAGTGTTGTTTGTTTTCGATATTACACCACAGCTAGATGATATCATAGGGATATAGTTAACTACATCAGTGTGTGGAGTTGTCTCTTAACAACAACTAAATCCCAACCATGCCATCATAATCTAAATAGATTTTTTTCCTGGAAAATAGTAAGTATCTGGAAAATATCTCGTGTCATACCCCTCCATAAAGGTGGTAGCTCTACTGAATTATCTAATTATAGACCCATAGCCATCTTGTCACCTCTAGCAAAAATTATGGAAAAGTGTATCCATAAACAACTTCTGTACTTTCTAACCCAAAACAACCCTGGCTAATTCTCAGCATGCCTTCAGGCCACATCATAGCACTACCACAGTCCTCCTCACCTTCTGTAATGCTATAAACTATAACAGGAATAACAACAAGTTATCCTCAGCCCTTTTTTTGGATATATCTAAGGCGTTTAATATGGTTAACCACCATCTACTCATCCACACCCTGGCAACAAAGTCTCTAGGCAATCACTCTCTCCAATGGTTTGAATCCTATCTGCACAATAAACAACAAGCTGTCTTATGGCAGAGCAAACTATCAAACCTCCTACCCAACACCCTAGGTGTCCCTCAGGGGTCTATTCTGTGACCACTCCTGTTTTCCATTTTTATTAATGACCTCCACACTGTCATCCCAAAAGCTAACTGCATTCAATATGCGGACGACTCCACATTGATCTGCACCAGCACCTCACACACAGAGCTGGTGACAATTACTCAGAGTACTTTGAACTTTGTTGAAAATTGGCTTGCTGCTCGCTATCTGAGTCTAAATCCCAACAAAACAAACCTCCTACTTTTCTCCCCCAGCCAAAGATCCTCGGCATTATCTCTTTCCGTTAAATCTAATAATAGTACCATGATCTCCCCAGATGCCCATATAAAACTTCTAGGTGTTATTGTAAATAACAATCTTAAATTTGATGTGCACATCAACAAAACTATCAAAACCAGGATCTATTTTACATGGTTGACATTTCAGAAAGTCGACTTTCATATGGCCGAGACCATATGATCGACTTTCAGAATGCCGACCATGTAAAATAAACATAAAAACACAGCAAACACTTACCTTAAACTGTTAGCCCACACCCCTGCACCCACCATGGGGGGCTCCAATCACGCCCACCATAACTATACTATACCAACTCCAAGATCGCACTACAGTGTGGAAGTGGGAAATGTTCCGATTCCGCACTGTGCAGAGATAGCGGTTTCCCATGGTCGGCTTTTCAAAAGTCGATCATATGGCCTTGGCCATATGAAAGTTGACTTTATCAAATGTTGACCATGTGAAGGGGACCCCAAAACCACTAATAAAAAACTGGACTCACTATATAGGATAAAGCCATTCCTAACCCCACCTGCTAGGACTGCCATTGCCCACTCACATCTACTCTCTACCCTCTTCTATGCTTCCCCTTTACTTGCCAACCTAAATAAAAGTGAACTTAACAAACTCTCAAACTGCTATAATAACATAGCTAGATTTGCCACTGGCCTGCCCTATAGGACACATCATTGTATAAACCTAAATGATCTCGGATGGCTAGAGCTACCCAGACAGATTCAGTTTAACTAACTTATTGTGGCTCACAAAGTAGTTAACCAACCTGAAAATACACCTGCACTGAAAAACATCATCTATCCCCACTCCAACCTCAGATCACTTCGCTCATCTAATAGACTGGTTGTGCAAACCATCAATTCCAGCAACTCAGCTGGAGACTCCCTGTTCGCAAACTCTGTTGGCAAAACTTGGAACTCACTACTTGCTAACATTACCCTAGACACCACCTTATGTCAATTCAAGAAAGCTCTCAAGCAGTATTTCAAGTCTCAATGGTTATGTCCCTGCTCCAAGACTGACTAAATCATTAGTCTTACTAGTGTACCAATACTGTTTTTGTAAATGGAATTCAACTGTGTTTTTAATTAAGCCAGATTAAAAGTTTGTGAGACTGTATAAATTTAACTCCTCAACTGAGTCTATAAATTGTGTTTTATTTGTACTATGTTATGATTACTCTTGTTTAATCTGTACCTTGTTAAGATTGCTTATGTACCTACCTCTGGAGCTTTTCTCCCCGGGCCTCCACTGAAAATGGACATGTATCCAGTTGGACTATCCC
Organism: Protopterus annectens; assembly: GCF_019279795.1. Lineage (NCBI taxonomy): Eukaryota > Metazoa > Chordata > Ceratodontiformes > Protopteridae > Protopterus > Protopterus annectens. Next base: position 360,051,467 of record NC_056733.1, on the reverse strand, counting down.
GGTCAACAAATGTAAAATAAAATAAAATAAAATAAATAAAGTAGTCAAACCAGAATAAATTAATTTCATAAGTGATAGAATGGATGTAAACAAATAACATTCAATTTAGACTTAAATTAAGATAAAAATATGTATTTTTATTTTTCCTGATTAATGAATTTACCTGTGTATCTAAACTTCATTTTTTTAGTTGTGCATAAACTTAGATCTATTGAGTTTTATAGGTTGATAGGTATACTGGAGAAGCAGAATATTTTCAAAGGGATCTACACAGACTATGATAGGAGTGAATTTACGAAAACTGTTTGTAAGTGAATAAATCCTTAAGTGCTAACCCAATGTGGTGAACATGCCAAAGTTCCACCGAAAGAGATTCTAACACTGGGTTGGAATTGTTTCCTTTCTACAAAACTCCCTCAATATAGCAATCTACCTATTAAGACAAAGTAGACTCACTTCACACTTTCCTGCTCTGACCTGTTACCTTTCCCTAAACTGGATTCAGTTGGACTTGCCTAGCCAAAGAAAAGTATGATTGTTTGCAGTGGTCACACCTCACAAAGCTTGACTGTAACACATTACCCGCTAACACACTAATCTGAGAAGCCTCCCACAGCAGTTAAAGTTGTGTTTACCATGTAACCTGACAAAGTACCATGAAGGCCTTTAAGTATTAAAGGTATTTGACTTGTCCTAGCAGCTTCCATTGGTGTTCCTGCATAACATATCTCCTCACACAACCCTTTAGGATCTTGCCAGTACCCCAGTGATTGGAATAATCTGTCAAACCTTACACTTAAAAGGTGAAGCTAAGAGTTGACAAATGCGGGCTTAAAGTTTAGGCCAAATCTCATTCTCTCCATCTGAGAAATACTTATCTCAGGACTCTTCCCAAAGAATGGAATATATTACTCCCCCTAATGACTTTATTAACATCTCCAAAGTCCTGCTTGTGCTGTTGCATGCCCATGGCTGCCAGATTCTAGGCACAAGGACCCATTTATTAACTGACTTGCTGCTAGCATCCAATTCCCCATGGGCCGTTGGTGGCAGTGACTGCTGGAGCTCTGTCATCGGTACAATATTCAGATTCTGTGCAGATATCAACAGGAAAGGCTGTCAGAAATAACATTTAATTTTCCTGGAAAATACCATGAAGTAAAAAAAATATATACTAGACTTTAAACACTGCAGTGTTAATCATCCTGACAAATACTGTACACCAAGAGATTTAGATATCCATTTGGTCAGAGGAAATACTACTTCATCATTATCCTATTTCGAAAACAGTTCTTGAAAACATTCTTGTCAAAGGTTAAAAATACTACTTCCATAGAACCAGACAACATACAAAGCTGCATCTTCACCCTCTGCTTAAAATGTGCATCCTCATCCTATCCACAAGTTTTTTGCCTGATTCCTGGAGAACATCAACTGTAATTACTTTACCCAAAGGAGGCCTCACTACCTACCTCAGTAATTACAGGTCGGTCAGCCGCACCAGGTTTATATGCAAAGTCATGGATTGTATTATAGAATAACTAATTTCTGCTGGCACAGGCAACTTAACTGATCTAGACCCCAGTCAGCATAGCTCTCAACCTCTTAGATCAAGAAATCTAGAAGACACCTAAAATAATGGGGGAAAGGCCCAAATATAGGGACAAATTGTAAAATACTACTCTGATAAAACTCAGAAAGTCATTAGAGAAGCAATATGTGTGTGTGTATGCATTTTCTTAAAGATATGAAGTTTGAAACTCAAATGTATGTCTTTATTTAGTGACCTCAATTTTCAGTGATTCACCAGAAAACCAGAAATTTTATGAGAAACAGACCAAAAATAAGAGGTAAAAATCTGGACATTCTATGAAAATCTGGACAGCTAAGAGGTATGCCAGTCAGTTTAGTTTTGTGAAGGACATGTCATATATCCTGAAGCTAGTAAGATTCTTTAAGAAGATTGCAGAAATTGAAGGCAGTGTTCATGCAGTGCATGCTGTTTATCTTGATCTGTCCATATCTTTTGGCTCAACCCATTATGCTGCCACTAAATACTAGACAACTTAATTTAGACCCCTACATTATCTGCTAGATTGCAAATTATTCAACAGATCACAGGTTGTTAAAGATGATGGTACTCTCTCTGAACATAAAATCATATTGGAGTATCACAGGAATCAGAGTGGGTTCTTTCCTGTTTGGCATTTATTTATCAGAAAGTCCAGTTTCCCAGAAATGTGGTTGACGATGTTTTCTGATGACTGCAAGCTGGGTACTGTTAGCCATTCATCCATTGATAGTAAACAATTCCTGAAAGAGGTAGAATATACACATATCTGGTGTACTGCAAATTGTCTGAAACTAAATACAAAAAGGTGGAGATGTTTTCATTCATACAGGCACTCATAAGATACCTGAGCACTTATTTATATAACTTCCTCTTATTTGAACATTGTGTTTCCATGATAATTATAAGTTCATAGGAAGTTACTAGGCTAATGGCTATGGAGCTTTTTTAAGCTTAGCCATTCATACCCTAATTTTATTTATCAATGATCATGGACTAGAATGGTTTTGGTATATGTCCTTATATTCAGCAGTCTACAACCTGCTTCAAGGTGACCAGTGTCTCATTTTCCAGCCATGAAAGACTACAGCCTATTTTGAGGTGACCAGGGTCTCATTTTGCAGTTATTAGAGACCCAATCTTATTTTACCTGCTATATCTTTGTACAACCAGTTGGTCTGAAGCACCCACACTAGAGACCTAAATCTACACCAACAAATAGAAAATAAAATGTGGAAGACTAGATGCTTAAGTCAGTGTATTCCCAGCATGTGGAATAAGTTGCCACCATGTGGAATAATTTACCACTAGAGGCCAAACAAACTACTTATTTGACTACCTTTAAGGCTAGTATTAATGACTGGATGGGCAAACAAAAATTTACATTTTGATTATCATGTACAACTTTGCATAACTGGGGAGATGAATGCTACTAAATGCTTGAAAAGGAAGGCATGAATGTTTGTGTTTTTTTAAAACATCTTATGGCTTTTGTTATTTCTTGCCTAGTATTGTGCCTTTGTTCCTAAAAAAAACGAAAGTTCTCCATGAGCATGCCCTCTGCCTTCTTCTTCATATAGCCTATCAAATATTTCTTCTTCTTAACAACCCCACTTCACTGGGGATTGGGCCAATAGGTGTATGTAACCTGTGTCCCAGCTGTCTCTTGTCTTTATCCAGTACTTGGCTAGATACTATTTCCAAACATCCTTAGCCCTCACTGATCGTGTACTGTGATATGTTGCACCATGTCCTGGTGTAGCAACTCAAACATGTCCACAAAGTCAGCTCTCCAAATATTTTCCTTAACTGCCTGAGTAATGTGAGATGCTTTTGGTTCTCAGTATCCACTCTATAATGTTAGCTGACAACCTAGCTCTATCCAAAAAATTTTAAATAATACCCCAGCACCATTCTGTGTGCTCTCAGATTATCTAAAAAGAGCCCCCCCCCCAAGATGTCCTACCTCCTAATCTAAGGGATATCCCAGGTATGTGTTTCTCCATTAGTGAACTGCTTAGTTTACCTCTGTTTTGATTTCTTGGTATGACCCCCCCCCCAGCTGACCCATACACTTACATATAGTTGCCCACCTAGTGACTCCACAACTGAATTCCAACAGTCATCCAATTGATCTACATAAAAGTCTTCAAAATTAACATTACCTGCATGACCCAGTGCCTCTAATTTTATGCTAGAACAGGCTGGACCTACTTCCAGGGCTGTGTGCTATTAAATTCTGCCTGTTCTTCCAGTCTCAAGTCCTCAAATACCCTCTGAGATCTTTGAGAACTTCACCATTGCCTCTTTGTTGTCTCACCTTTGAAATCCATGACCTACAAGGACCACCTCAAAGCTCTATTCCTATACTCTGTCTCTTGCATAGACTTTTAAGAGGTGATCTATGTCGGACCTATAAATCATTTTCTTACCCAGTACCAATAGACCTACTGCACATCTACAAGTCAAATGGCTTCAGAAATACCTAATCCAGAGACCTTAACCTTTTCTGCAACATAAACAGAATGGTTTATAGGGACAGATATATAACCCAGAGGATACTACTACTCTAGAACAGTCAGACTCTCCATCCATGCAAAACAAAGCTCCTTCTTGTCCATATTCAATTTCTTCTTAGCTCAATGGATGGGAGTAAGAAAATTTACCCCAGGACTGTCTCCTTTACTACTTGTGGACAGAGGCAGTGTCAAAATACCCTGTCCTGTAGCAGGGTCCCCTTTCAATACTCATTGGTATGACCGCAGAAATATTTACTTACACATGGGAGGGTCCCCTTTCAATACTCATTGGTATGACCACAGAAATATTTACTTACAAATGGGAGGGTCCCCTTTCAATACTCATTGGTATGACCGCAGAAATATTTACTTACAAATGGGAGGGTCCCCTTTCAATACTCATTGGTATGACCGCAGAAATATTTACTTACAAATGGGAGGGTCCCCTTTCAATACTCATTGGTATGACCGCAGAAATATTTACTTACAAATGGGAGGGTCCCCTTTCAATACTCATTGGTATGACCACAGAAATATTTACTCACAAATGGGAAGAATAGGAATAAAAGTCAAGGTAAGGGTATTTTGAATGCCTAATGGGATGATGGGATAGCAGGGCTAGGCTTAAAATGGCCCTTCAGGGCCCTTCAGGGCAGTTAGCCTAGTATTCATCTAGAAACCTAGGAACCTAAGTAATCTATCAGTATAAGTGATTGAAACATATTCCAGAACTGCTGTGGATATAGGACAGACAAGTCACATCTCTGCAAAATCTGAAAATAAAGCAAGACGCCCAGCAAATAACGGAAGTACAGATGAAGAAGGAAAAGAAGGGACTGGAAAATTAGAAATAAGTGGAGAATGGTGTGTGTGTGTGTGTGTGTGTGTGTGTGTGTGTGTGTGTGTGTGTGTGTGTGCTCATGCTCATGTGGTGGGCATGCATGTGTGAGGCAGGCTGTCACTGGGAAATAGAAATATGGTATGCCGGTATGCCAAAAGGCAGCTCTGTAGTTTTCTTGTTTTATGTAGGAAGAACTTTTTCTTTGCAGCTTGTAGTTTGCCAACAGAATGAAAGAAGAGCTTTTCATTGCTGTATATTGTAAATATTGGTCATGTGGAACTGCCCAACAATGATGTGCTTCCTTCTACATCCAGAAACAAATGTGATTTTTTCACTGAGTGAAGAAGATTGGACATTTTTCCATGGTTGAGTAATATTTTGTGGATTTTTTTACATTGTACCCATTCCTTTAAACATATGCTAGAGGTACATAAAAGCACAATCAGTTAAAGAAAAAGATATGCTTAGCTGTGTTGCAGCAATTCCTGAAAGCAGTAGAAGAACTTCATAAAACACAGATTTGTAAAGGTGATCAGTTTTCTTGCATACTTTCAATATTATTAGCTTTCAGCATGCTTGGCTAATATGATAATGCAAAACTATCAAAGTCTACAGCATGTCTGCAGACAGTAAATGTGTCTGTGTGTCAGACAATTAAGATAACATTCTACCAGCAAAATTTGCATAAAGTTTTAATGAAAATTGGGGATTTGACACAGACTGATGGATATACTAGTGGCTTAATATCTATTAAAGCACTGGCCTTTTACTCCTGGTGCACTTCTGAAAATGCAGTTAAGAGTAAAATGAAGCGGAATCAAGTCACTGTGGAAGCAAAAAAGGTCAGTGATGGCATAAATACATACAAATCCCTCTTGCCGTCTTGTTCCTTGGAGACCATGTTAAAAGATGGCTTTGAAATGCCATTCCACTATGTTTTCATAGCATCACGAGGGTCAAACAAAAGTAGTTTCACCAAAGATATGGAACATGCTAATTAAGATTCAGACAATTTCACTGAGAATGTAATAGCCCGTAACATTTTCTGGTTATCATGTTTTAGCAGTTGCCTTTTTGAATGATTACCATACAATGGTGAAGAAAAGCTACTACTTCTTTTACTTTGTTTACTCATTTTTTTATTTTTAAATGACTAATAGAACTGTTCCTTGTCATAATCTTTTTGGTCTCAACCCAGGCCACAAGGGCAAAGGTAAATATAACCTTTATATAGATAGCTTTATTATAGCCAATCAAACAGCATATTTTTGGGAAGTGGGAGAAAGTTGGAGAATGGGGAGAACCCCCCAAAAAATTCCACACAGACTGCAGAGATCACATTTGAAACTCATACACTAGACTTGTCAGACAACAGCATTACCACCTTATTGATGCATAGCTTATATTTAATAGAATAGAGTTTCAGGCAAAGGCTGTAGTATTCCCAACTGAATGTGAGTTTTCTTTGTAGAGTTTATTTCATATTATGTAAAAATTCTGGTTTGTCAATTGCAGGCGATTCCAAATGTTAGATTGCCATTATTTATTTTATGTGAGTATTGTTGCATGTAGGTAAGTGTTTTTTGTCTAGTTTGCTCAAAAGCCAAACCTTTTGGGAGTTCTGAAAGGTTCAGTATTAGGAATGAAAGTATATTTGTGAGTGTTTGCAAGTTACAATTAGATTAAAGAATAGGAAAGGGGCACCTGTAGTAGAATATATGTGTGTGTGTGTGTGTGTGTGTGTGTGTGTGTGTGTGTGTGTGTGTGTGTGTGTGTGTGTGTGTGTGTGTATGTGTGTGTGATTGTGTGTTTGTGTGTGTGTGTGGTGTGTTTTAAGGCACTGGAGTGTGTGAGAGTTAAAATTAGAGTAAGGGCTATGTAAGGTAATAATTTCAGCATTTTATGCATCCACTACTATGTTGTAGTCATATTTGTAGAATGCAGCTTCTATATACATATATAGAATGTGTGTGTGTGTGTGTGTGTGTGTGTGTGTGTGTGTGTGTGTGTGTGTGTGTGTGTGTGTGTGTGTGTGTGTGTGTGTGTATATGCATGTCAGTGTGAGTGTCTTATGTACTGGCGCTGTTAGGAAAGGGATTTTGGTAAGTAATCGGTAGGGTTCTATCCCAATCTTAACCTTGCATTTTCCCTTAACATGGTACCTAACTGAAAACACCTCTGACAGTACTGAATTATGCCTGAAGGATTTTTTCTTTTTTTTGACTGATCATTATTGACTTAATTTTAATGTCTTTTTTCCTTTTTAGTGAATTTATACATGCAGAAATTAATGTAATGTGTATCAATATTTCTGCACATCAATAATATGTGTAATATAAATATACATGTGTGTGTATGTATATATATATATATATATATATATGTATATGGATTCACTATACAATCTTGAAATACTGAACTGTCGAATTTCAGTATTTCGAGACTGAATAGTCAAAAAACCACATACATGAAAACCCACAATCATGAACACTACAATCGCGACCATTCACACACACACACACACACACACACACACACACACACACACACACACACACACACACACACACACACACACACACGCACATACACACACACAAACCAGAACATAATCACACACACATACTGCTACCTAACTAAAGAAACATAACAACACACACAAACACACTTCACCTACCTATAAGCAGGGGGGCAAGCCCCCTACACCTCCCACACCCCCCTACTTATATATTCTAACTCCGAGGTCGCACTAAACACACAAACACACAACAAATACCACCGCACACACTCACACACACTAAAATCCCTACCCATTATCCCCAAACATACAACGCTTACCTGAAACCCCAGATAAATCCACAAACCGCACCACATGTCACGAACACGACACCACAATAGCAGCGGATTCGACATTTCCAGATTCGGCATAGTGTAGTTTTGCTTAACTGCACTTTTCACTATTCGGTCTCAACATACTGAATTTCAACATTTCAGTACGTCAAGATTGTCTAGTGTATCCACATATGTATGTATATATATATATATATATATATATATATATATATATATATATATATATATATATATATATATATATATGGATATACACACACACACACACACACACACACACACACACACGCACACACACACACACACACACACACACACACATATGCACACACATATACACATGAATGCACATACATCACACATGTATGCATGCATGCATGTGGGGATGCATGTGTTAAGATACAGTATTTCAAGTCATTGAATACCCACTGACCTCTTCAAGAAAGCCATCTGCTGTCAAAGGACTACTTTCTAAGGGCAGTTTAGAGAATTACACTGACCTGATGAATGGTCTGATGGAAAATATCTTAAGGTCAATGTAATGTTCAGTTTTAAAGAATTCAAGGAAGGACTGCTATAGCTTACGTCTTAACTTCAAGATTTCTGCGGTCTATAACATGATAAGCAGCATTTTATTTATTAAATATGAATTTGTGTTTGGTAACATGTAGCTATGACAGCATCCTTGCATAACAAATGAGAATAAGAGCAACAGATTGCATACTCACATTTGGTGCAGAAGATTGGGGGATCTATTCTCACACCAGGTAGATGGATTGCTGTTACTGCAGTGTAGCATAAAGGGGATGCTGCAGTCTGTGTGTGTTATCATTTGCATGAAACATTAAACTGATGTCCCATCTGCTGGAACTGGTGGTAGCTCATGTGGATGTAAAAGATCCCACTCCACCTATTGAAAGTGTAGGTATTGTTTTATTATATAAACACTTTTCCAGTCTTTCTTTCAATTTTTATATATTCATTATGTTTACACATTATATCATACTTTATACATCACAGTTAGCTTTCTTCTTACGGTGATGCCGCGGTTAGCGTTGTTGCCTCATAGCAAGAGGTTCTCCAGTTTGATCCTCGGCTGGGGTGCCTTCTGTGCGGAGTCTGCATGTCCTCCCTGTGGTTGCATGGATTTCCTCCGGGTGCTCCGGTTTCCTCCTACATACCACAGACATGCTGTAGGTGGATTAGACACTCTAAATTGGCCCTAGGCATGAGTGCGTTCATGTGTGTGCCTTCTGTGGAACGTTGGGCATTGGGCTGGCAACTCAACACTGTAAAACTCCACTGCCAATAATGAGCGGACAGGTGATCTGCTGTAGCGACCCCTAATCGGGAAAAGCCAGAAGAAGTTAGCTTTCCTCTTAGTTGCCCTATATCACTCTATAAAACAAGAATGACTTCATAACCCTTGATGAGAAAAAAAAAGCTTTATTTGTACCTAAGATCTTAAAGCTGGTACTGGCCAACAGATGCAGACCTTAGGGATCTGGTCGGATTTCAGATTTTCAGCCTGGACTAGTGCAGGATCATTAAACCCAAGATAAAACAACTCTAGATTTTCTACATGATTATATTATAGAAACCATAAAAACTTCAAGGAAGTAGTCAATACTCTCGATACCTCTATGGCCTTTGATTGGGTTCATGTCTCATTTATAATTAATCTCCTGGAAACTTTTAACTTTCCAGATTCATTTTGATATATCAAGTGACATCAGAATATTTAGGAGTTAATGGTTTGGCCACCCACCTTATCCAGATAGTTGCTGGTATTAGCCATGGATGAACCCTATTAGTCTATTTAATCTTTCACTGCATCCTCCTTCTCATGTCATTTTAAATCATTTCTTTATAGTACTAAGTATAATACAACTGAAATTCATATTACTGATGTTGAATACATTTTCCATAACTTCAAAATACCTTCATTGGTAACCATTTGAAATGTTGACACCTAGTAAATTAAGTCCTAAAATGCGAAGACTGAATGGCTGAAGGATCAGACTTGTATATAGTAAGTTCAAGATGCCATTTCTTGGAATATTCCCTTTTCTGTAAGGTATGGTGATCTTGGAGTTGGTATAATACAAGTTCAGGGGGCAGGATGGGCTTGCCCCTTCCCCCCGCAAAAAAAAAGAAGTTTTAAGGAGAAGAATGATTTTCGAGATTCTGTCTTCCCCTATGTTTTTGTGGTCTTTTTTGGCCAGCATTTCAGTAGGGAGCCACATTCATCTCTATCCATCCATGTAAGTCAGCGTGATTGATGAGTACAATGTTGTTTAAGGATGTGGTCAGATTTCAGATTTTCATCCTGGACTAATGCAGGATCATCAAACCAAAGATAAAACAACTCTAGATTTTTTATGTGATTTCAGATTTAGATAAGTCCACACTAAATCACCTGAGAAATGAATGTTACTTTATTAATCAGTTATGCTCAAATAATATTTCTTTATGTTTTTCCAGTCTGAGGTATTTTGCAATCCATCATACTTGACCGTGTACTCCATTTATATCTAGAAACATATAAAGTTATGGATCAAGTAAGATTTAATTAGGTGGTCTAAGTTGCATTTTAACTTGCTTGTAGATTATCATTTGTCAAAATGAATATTTTCAGTATGTTGTTCCTGATTAGTAAATAATTGTAAAGAATCCCTAGAGATTTCCTGAGGTGTATGTGAGCAAAGTATGTTCAGAAATGTTGTCTCTGGAAGTCCCACGAGGGAATCTAATTAATCTTGATAATAAAATGCATCAATGGACTAGACACAATTGCTGAGTATGGTATAATTACTCCTGTTTAATATTTTGAGTGATTATTCCATTTTGTGTGGAATTTACAGCCATATCTGATAACAGCACCTTGTGGTTCAGACAATAGCAAGGCTCCACCAGCTAGTCTCAACTATCTGGTACAAACCATGTGCAGGACTTCCTGACTGTGCTAACTACATTGGCATAGCAAGTCTTATCTGACACTTCAGCAAATAAAGTGTGCAGTGATAACCGCAAACTAAAGCTGCAGTAAATTTCAAACTATCTAGACAAGCAACTGAATGAGCTGAAAGAATATGATGGCTTTATTATAACACATGCCCAACAAAGTTCTCATGTTCAGCAATCTACCTATAGAACAGAACTTGACTTTGATGACCTCAGAAATTATGATCGGAGAAACAATCTTTGGGTCACTGAACTGCTAAGAAGGGAAAGAAAGGTACAAGCCACTGCATTTTATAAATCAAGAATTAACCTAAGCAGTAAGAGTGTCAAACTCCTGGACATGGAACAAACACATTGTGTCACAGCAAAAATAAGGGCATTTGACCAGTCATTGCACCTTATCACACTATAATGACTGGGAAACAATTTTGTTATAGGTTCATAGGTTCATAGGTTGGTACTAGGCTATCAGCCCTAGGGCCTATACAAGCCTAGCCATAGCAATTCCCTCGCTATTTCTTCCCACACTATTTACTTCTCTGGACCCCTGTCTAGCAGGGCAACTGACATGATCACTGGAGTGAATTTCCTTTCTCCCATCCAATCGTCAAGGTTCCTTTTGAAGAGGGCCAAAGAGGCACTCTGCTTGACATGTATGGGCAGTCTATTCCAGAGTCTGGGGAGTCTCTGGGTCAGGAACCTATCCCTCCAGCATGTTTTGTTTATTGTGATGACAAGGTTTAGATCCCTGGAGCGTGTGGCTCTGAGGGATTGGGATACTTAGGCTGTGGTTTAATAGGGTGCTCAATGGCAAGGCTAGTTCTTGCTGGAGATGGTGCAGAATACAGCCTGGGATACTATCAGGTCCCATAGGATCTGTGTTCTTTGGTTTGGATAGGGCCTTTAACACTTGATATATGGAGATGTGAGGTGTGGGACAAGTACTGGGGATATTGAATGAGCCTTTTGCATTAATTTATATTTCCACTAAAGCAGATGTGCTAGGGTTTAGAAGAAATGAGATTTCAACAAGGCATTCTATTTACGGAGTTGACCAACATGTGGTCTGTGATAATGAGGTTGTATCAGGATGTCCTACTAGTGATATTATACTCAGAGTAGAAAGTATTAAGTATGGAGATTGTTTATAAATCAACAGAAAACCAAATTGAATTCACATGGAATTCCCTGAGTTATAATAATTGGGCCAAAGTGGATAGAAACTACCTATTACAAAAGCACATTTATTTGATCGAAAGGTTTGAGACTCACCTAATATTTGTGTCTCATTACTTACCTGTAATGACTGGGTAAAGGGTAGAAGTAAACAAAATAAAAGCAATACCTTGGATTAGGTGGCAGAGGCACTCAAAGTTCTTTTAGAAAAGATAGAAATTACCCAAGAAGGGTAGCTCTTGCCTAGGAGAATATTAAAATGAACTTTAAAAAAATATGGTAGAAATAAGGGAGAAATGAATATGAGAAATTGATAACAGGAACTGCTTAGAAGGACTGGCAAAAGTTAAGAGGCTATAAAATTTAAAAGAAAAACTCATGAAAATAGAATCTCAGATGCAGGCAGCTAAAGATGAAAAATAAAATAACTGAATACTTGGAAAACATTTCTGAGTTTAGAAGAATTGTAGTTAAGCAGTTGTTTTGAAAGCAATCACAGAGCACAGAAATTGTTAGCATAAAGTATTAGGTAACAGAAAGCAGAAAGATCAGGATATATACTCAGAGGTCCTGGGACAAGGAGAATGACCAGGGACTGTGAGGGTATATTGGATATATTTAGGAGATTTTATGAAATTTTATACAAAAATATAATCTGGGAACAAGTATAATGAACAAATGAAAATACAGAAGACAAAAAATATTTCAGTGTCACAATGTCACAGTTTCTGGCTGAAACCTCATTTGCCACAGAACCTAATGGTGTATCATGTTATTTATTAAGTGTAGTACAGTTAAGACACTTGAGAATTAACAGCCAACTATGGATTCTTTCTACTGTCATTATGTATCTAGGTGCCTAAAAAGACAGAAGCTTTCATTGCAATGTTTTCCTCGGGACAGTAATATAACAGTAATAATTGCTGGTAGAACTTATGGGTGTGACTGAGCATGAAAAGGAGACTTAGTATCACCAACATCCGCTCCATAAACATCTTGCAAATCTCCCAGTCAGATTCTAAGTTGTGAATGTTGCTTGCATCCTCCCTGGAAGGAAAAGTGTATTTAGTGGTACTACAAGGATCAGTGTTGGGCCCTCCCATTTGACATTTATTTAAAGTCATCAAAAACAATATCCTAGAATTACAGTTGACCAAGTCTGTTGATGTCTGCTGGCTAGGCACTGTTATCTGCTCATCTATTGATTCTAAATAACTTTATGCAATGGCTGGAATGTGCCACATACCTGGTTTAGCAAAAATGGTCTCATTCTAAATGCAAAAAAGTACAGCATAGTAGCACTCAGCAAAAAAAAAAAGTTCTCCCACCCCATAAATGATGATCTTCTTCACGCAAATATGGTCACAGAGATTTTTAACCAAGAAAACTAATGCCCTTAAGTCCTTCAGCTATCATTTTATGACTCTTCTTATACTCAACAGCTTGCCAGTTGCACTGAGGTGATCTGTGCATCACCTTTATAGGTTCATAGGTGTTTACTAGGCTAATGGCACAAGAGCTTTTACAAGCCTAACCAATAATACCTATAGTATGACAGTATTATATCTTAAGAATATTACTCTAAACATTGGCTATGTTCCTGTACACCTCCAGGCTAATAACTGTCATATACTATCTCCTTCCATTAACCTTCTCTACCTATGCCCCTTACAGACAAAGCTGGCTTCTTTTCTCTTTTCTGATTGTTTATACAAAAGTAAAGTGTGAATGATCTAAATGTCAAATCCATTATGATTTCTACTTTGTATTTTGCCACTGTATTTGTATCTGCTTTGTGTTTCATCTCTATTGTAATTTTTACTCTGTAAGCATTTTTTTATTTGTGTTTTTCTCTGTTTTTATTCACTGTATTTGTAATTTTCTGGAGACTTAATCCGCAGGTCTCCACTGAAAATGGGCCTCTAGTCCATTGGGACACAACATGGTAATCAGATGTAAATAAATAAATTCGCCAGATATGGGATGGGGTAGTATCAGGGTAGTGCATCTTTGGATGTTGGAGCCTTGAGTCATTTTATAGATTGCCATAAGGGTCATGGGCAGTACCCCAGGAGTGAATGCATGGTTCCCCATCCATTGATCTAAATTATATTTAAAGAGAGTGAGGGACAATCTTTGTTTTATGAAGATGGGAAGTTTATTCCATAGACAAAGTAGCCATTGGGATATGAGTTTGTCTCTTTAGCAAGTTCTGTTAGAGTCACAAATAAGGTTAAGGTCCACGTAAAGCATAACCCTCGTATCATTTTCCTTGCAAATATGTGCCATTTCTTTCAGGGATGGATCAAAGAATACAACAAAAAGAAAAACACTGTTTAAAGACAACACTGCTCATGGCCCAACCTCTACAAATAAAAATAAAACTTCTCACAGAAATAAAAATTCAAAAAAGTTTTAATAACAAAAAATAAGCACTGGTAAGCACTTTCATGGTAAACACCAAACCACTTCATCAGACCAAAGATTTTATATAATGCAACCTTATAAACTAAAGTAGCAACCAATCATTAACAAAAAACAATCATATGCTAAAAATCCATTCATAAAAAACATGGTCCATTCATAAAATCACAGCCCCTAAAATCAATGTCTTAGTCCACGTGCTTTCAGTACCTGCTTGATTGAACTGTTTGATTCAAGTTGGGAAATTTATCTGCTTGAAGGCTAAAGAGCCATTTGAATTATGCATATTCAGTCTTGTTTTTCAAATCCACTCCTCTTAAACAAACCCTCATTAATTCTAAAACAAAAAACCTAAATGTATGCGCTGAGCCAACATCATACAAATGTTTAGCTAAAGAGTTTCTCATTTTCACATTCTGAATATCTCTAAGATGTTCTAATATCCTATCCTTAAATATGCAATTGGTTTTTCCAAAATAAAAACCATCACAGGTACAGCACTGAGCGAAATAAACAACAGTTTTCGTTTTCAATCTTCATAAAAATTAAAGTTAATAGTAGCAGAAAGATGTGGATGCATGAGGGATCTCTTATATGTATATAATATATATATATATATATATATATATATATATATATATATATATATATATATATATATACAAACTGTACATGACCTACAACAAAACGTACCTTTACAAATCAAATTGGCAACTCTGTAATCAAAATGCTTATAATATAACTGTATTTTAAGTGACAGATGATTGCAGAAAGTAAACTTAGGGCATGGCCCAATCATATCCTTGAGTGTATTATCAGCTAATAATACTGGCCAGTTCTTTCTAACAACTTCACAAACAACTCCAACATTACTGGAGTATGTAAAAATAGGTCTGGAAGAAAAATGATGAGAAACATCTTGGACAGCCGAATTAACATCATGCTCTGCAAAAAAAACAGTCTAGCAGCGGTACCCCTCAGTGGGAGTATACTATTTACAACATCTTGAACCTCACCCTTGGAATAACCATGAGAAATAAAATCATAGGATGCCATATTAACAGCTTCTAGAGCAGCACCATCATCATTATGAAGTCATTATAAAGTCGCATAGTTCGAAGCAGTTGTCCTTTCACAATATTCTTTGAAATTTGTCTTGGGTGCATACTAGCATTGCGTAAAAAGTTATTTTTCCTACATGGTTTCCTGTAAGTTCTAGTGGCCACATGTCCAAGGTCATTCATAGTAATTGCAACATCAAGAAAGTGAACTGAATTTTTAGAAAAATTCATAGAAAAATATAAGAAATCAGTTGTAGTGTGTAAACAATCAACAAACGATATAAGATCTTCAGTCTTCCCCTTCCAAACTAAAAACACATCATCAACAAACCATCTATAATAACTAATCTGATGGATAAAAGGATTATTGTTGCAAACATGCTCCTATTCTCAATTAGCCTGAAGAAGGTTGGCATAGGAGATGCTTAGGACTATGTGACTTCATAATTACGATGATGTTAATTCGGCTGCCTCAAAGATATGATTGGACCATCCCCTAAGTTTACTTTTTGCAATAATCTGTCACTGAAAAGACAGTTATGTTATAAGCATTTTGATCACACAGTTTCCAATTTGATTTGTAAGGGTGGGTTTTGTTGTAGGTCATGCACAGTTTGTTCATATATATATGCACTAAGAGTTCCCTTATACATCCACGTCTTTCTGCTACTATTAACTTTAATTTTTATGCAGACTGTAAAACAAAAAAATGTTGTTTATTTTGTTCAGTGTTGCACCTGTGATGGTTTTTATGTTGGAAAAACCAATCGCATATTTAATGATAGGATATTAGAACATCTTAGAGATATTCAGAATGTGAAAATGACAAACTCTTTAGCTAAACATGTGCATGTTGCTGACTCAGCTCATATGTTTAAATTTTTTGTTTTAGAATTAATGAGAGATTGTTTAAGAGGAGGGGATTTGAAAAACAAGACTGACCTGCAGGCAGATAAATTTCTTGGCTTGAATGAAACAGTATCAGTCAAGCCAGTACTGAAGGCACGTGGGCTAAGACATTGATTTTATTGGCTGTGATGTTATGAATGTACCATGTTTTTTATGAATTGATTTTTACCATGTGTTTTTTTTTGTTAATGATTGGTTGCTACTTTAGTGTATAAGGTTGCATTTTATTAAATCTTTGGTCTGATGAAGCGGTTTGATGTTTACTGTGAAAGCACTTTCCAATGTTTATTTTTTATTAAAACATTTTTTGATTTTTATTTTCTATGCAAAGTTCTGCTTTTATTTGTAGAGGTCGGACCATGAGCCATGGTGTCTTTGAGGAGTTTTGTTCTTTTTGTTGTGTTTTGCATTTGGACTGCTCTACTTCACCTGTCTACTAGTTCTTATTTTTATTACATGGATCAGAGAATGCCTTGTAGGACAGGCCTAAGTCACCTCTCAATAAATGATGAGATGGAATAAAGGGATAAGGACTTTAGTCAGTCTGCATAAGACACCTGTATTTTTTTAATGAGACACCTCTGGGGCTACTCTAATTGGTGCAAGTGCCTGGTTAGGTACATGTGGAAGGGAGCACTGTACTTGATTGTTGGCCTGAGGAGGGCTGAGTACAATGGCACTATGACTACCTTTGATGCTATGCCTTTACTTATAGGTTGAGTCACACAGAATGATTTTCTCACTATTGTAGCTACCTGGTGGTCAAAGTTTAGGTTACTATCTATCTGTGTTCCTAGGTCCCTCACCACTGGGTCTAATTTTAGGGTGCCATCAATATTTTTAATTTTCAGGGATATCTGATTTACCAAAGGGTATAATTATGCATTTTTAACATTTGGTCTCAGACCATGGTTTTTGTACAAGTCTTTTGTCATTTTTAGGCCTGTTTGTAGGAAGTCGGCATTGTTTGCAAATTCAGTGATTGCTCCCGCCTTACAGTCATCAGCAAACTCGGTGAGCCAGAAGCCTCCAACATTGGCTTTCACTTCAGAGAAATATATACCAAACAGGATGAGTCCTAACACTGAGCCCTGTGAAATAACACTAGTAACAAGTTTCTTATCAGAAGTGAATTCATCTCTCTGGACAACATGTGTCCTGTCAGTGAACCAGTTTGCTATCCATCTAACAATGTAGGGGTTTATGCCTTACTCAGTAAGCTTATCTATGATCCCAAGTGGAGAACTGTGTTGAAAGCTTTGACATTGTCTAGATAAACAGTGTGTAGCATTTTACCCTCATCCATGGCCCTGGTGACTTTCTCAAAGAAGTCCACCAGACTGATCAGTCAAGACCTCCCTTTGACAATGGCAAATTGAATCTGGTCCAGTGGTTGGAGATTTCTCATGTTGTTATTGATCTGGTCCATATTAATTCTCTCCATGGTCTTGCAGATAAGACTAGCCAAGTTTATGGGGATGTAGATCCTTGGGTCAGTTAATGGGCCCCCCTTGTGCAGAGGGACGACTGTTGCAGTCCTCCATTCCTCTGGGATAAAGCCCATCTGGAGACTGTGGATAGGGTTTTCAGTGGTCATAATAGATTCTGTTTTAAGTTAAGCTATTTTGTCAGGACCCTTGGAGACTGTGTTTTTGGATTTAATGATCCCAGTGAGGACCTGTCCCCTTGTAATGACCAGTAGGGGAATGGTTGCAGGCATTTCTTTGGGTGTGATAAGAGGTGATGAGGAAGAAGTTTCAACTGAACTTCTTAGCCAGTAGGTTTGCTATAGTTTCAGGCTGGGTGTAAGTGTTGCCATTCATGATTAACTCAGCACATTGCTGAGTGTTTCCCCAGAAGTTAATAACATAATTAAAAAAAGCTTTATGGTTATCTTTCACAAGATTTGACCAGCTCTCTAATTTGTTTGTTTAGAATGAGTGTCTTTTTGCACTGTTTTGTCTGTTCCTTCTTTTCTTTGGAGATGATACTTTTCCTTTTGTTGAATGGCCTATTTATGCTAGGGGTACACCAGGGTGGTTTATTTTTGCCATACGTTTGACTTAGACAGGTATTCCCTCTTCTATGCAGCTATGAACATGATTTTACAGTGCTTTTGTGTACAGATCAGAATAGGCCTCAGCGTCATCCAACATTGGAAGGGCTTGGAAGTTTAATAAGCTGTCACTTAACTTGAGGTAATTGGCCTTAGCAAAGTTCTTAACAGGTTGGGGGTTCAAGATTAGTTGTAATACTAAAGGATATCATTTTGTGGTCAGATAGCACCAGGGAGGAGTTAATGCATAGGAGGGAGCAGCATCCCCCATATTCATGAGTACTAGGGCTAGAATATTTGTACCTCTAGTTGGGTAGCTAACTAGTTGTTCCATTGTGTTTGTGTTGACAATGTCCAAAAACCTTTGAACAAGTGAATTATGGGTTGTAAAAGCATACAGTTTATGGAGGGATAGTTGAAGTCATCCATAAGTATGGTGTTATGCTGAATGTTAAGAGATTCCAGAAGGTTTAGGTAAGAGGTGTGATTTTCCAGAATCATGCTAGGGGATCTGCAGCTAGCAAGGATATGATAGGGGGTCACACCTATGGTTATCTGGGCAAGGAACAGCTCAAGTGAGTTATGTTGTTGAACCAGTCTAGCAGTGTACTTGTCCTTTATAGACACTGAAACACATCCTGCCTTTGTTTTATCCTGAGCTGAGGGGAAAGAAAATGCATGAAAGGCATTGTAGCCTTTGATAGCCAGGGTGATTTCCATAGTTCTGAGCAATGTTTCCATGACTGCACAAATGTCTGCATTATCCAGGGTGAGGAGTGCTTCAAGGGTGTGCAGTTTTTTATTTAAACCCCTAGCATTGAGCAGCAATATGTTTAGGCAGTCATGAGTGATTTTTGTTATGCTGGAGGGTTTAACAACTCGGCCTACAAAAGGGCACTATGGGGATAGATAAAGATTTTGCCAGTATCCAGAAGACAAATAGTGACATGTGCAAGCCATATCTGACAAAGCATTGTGGTTTGCCCATCATTTCTCCCTAGGCTGACAGATCTTGGATCACCTTGTTGTGACACCAGAAACTAAGCCAACTGTTGAAGTCAATCATTTGTTGCTGGTACTGTGGCATCATGATTGGTGAAGGTAGTATGCAACTCAAGGCTAGATTCATACCTGCCTGGGAAATTCATAGAGCTCCATCATGTTTCTCTTCATATAGTACAGTGAGATAAATCTTAGGTCATTTACGCCCACATGGACTATGACCATGTCATACTGGTACTTGTGGTTTAAAGACCTAAGTGCATGTGTGTTCTGGTGGATCCTGGCTCCAGACAAGCATCTCACTGTGATCTTCTCCTTGTTTAGCTTGG
Organism: Protopterus annectens; assembly: GCF_019279795.1. Lineage (NCBI taxonomy): Eukaryota > Metazoa > Chordata > Ceratodontiformes > Protopteridae > Protopterus > Protopterus annectens. The sequence goes on along the minus strand of NC_056733.1, from coordinate 360,031,763 downwards.
TAAGGGGGGGGGGGGCATCAGTATGCCTTACAATGGTATCCCCAATTACTTGAATGTTTGGCTTTGTAGTGTATGGTTTGGAAATAGGGCTACTGTGATTTTCAGAGTTATGTGTTGTGTAAGGTGCTGATTTTTTTGTGTGTGTGCAGGACCTCTGAGAGATGTTTTCTGGAGGTCTTGGAGGTTTGGGTAGATTACGTACAAGTACCTCCACATATGTGTTTGTTCCTTAGTGTTGGTAGCACGTGTTTTGGGTGTAACACTGACAACCTGGTTTGCAATTTTGATGTGTGTATGTAAGAGCTTTGCTTTCAATTACTTTTTTTTACCTACATCTCTCACACACTGTTTGTCTGTTCTAAAATTAAGTTGTTGTCAGTGAACAAGAGGCAGTTACTACACTGCCTCAGAATGCTCACATCCACCAAGCCACAAACAGAGATGACATGGAAATGCCTATCCATTATACCAGATCATTAGTAGATGGGAAGGAATAGGGAAGCGCCACTGAGCCATGAAAGACCCACCCCTATTTGACTTCCTATTTCTTCACAAAACCAGTGTCTGTAAAAATGCCTACACTAGTAACCTAAACTTACACAGACAAATAAACCAAGTTCCCTGGAGGGATAGGTTCCTAAGTCAATGTGTTCTTCACCTATGGAATTATTTTAACTGGAGATAAAATAAAGTGCTACTCTGGCTACCTTGAAAATTCGTCTTGATGATTGGATTGGTAGACACAAAGTTAGACCAAGAATATTATGTACACCCCTGCTCAATGTAGAAGGTGCAGCACTATTGAGTACTTGAAAAGTGTAGTAGAAACTCGTATTTATTGTGTTTACTTGAATGTGTTTATAGCTATGAATCTATGGCCTCATGATCACTTGCTCAGTGCTGTGACTTTGTTCCCCAGGGTAAAAAATAGAAATGAATCCAGTCTTCTAGAAACAGTACTTCTTCAATCAGTCATGGGCCTGCTGTACAATGAACCCAATTTCAGTCAGCCACAATGTCAATTAATTGTCTTATTCCATTACCAGAACAATTCAACAGAGATGCCCCCCCCCCCTTCGTAGAAGGAAGTACTAGTCCACAAAAAACACAAAAACTAACAGGCCAAAAACGAGCCATAAAGATGATAGAGTGGACTATTGAGGATAAGAAGGAAATTATGTATTGTTACTATAATGCAAGAAACCCAGCATTTCTTGATAGAACATATTCAAAATGATTAAGAGAGAAATTAGAGGAAAGAAAATACTTGTATAAGAAAAACTGTCAAACCCTTCAAATACAAATGTATGTTCATTAATGCAAAAAATTCATAAAAAAAAATTATAAAGACAAAAAACATTGAGCCATTTGTAAAAAAGAAGCAGCAAAGGAAGTGCAAAAATATTAAACAACAAAACTTAGAAATTTTTGAAAGTTAAAAAAAGAAACATGGACATGGGAAAGAAAATGTAATATGGTCTAATATGGTGCTGTGGTAGTGTTGTCGCTTCACAGTTAGATGTTACCCATTCGATTCTCAGTTAGAGCATCTTCTCTGTGGCGACATGCATGAACGGGCGTTCCTTCGTTGAAGGTTGTGCGTTAGGCCCAGCAAGCCAGCACGTAAAACTCTACTTCCGATCATTAGTGGACCGGAGTTCCACTGTGGCGACCCCTAACCAGGAAAAGCCAAAAGACACAAAGACATGTATACAAAGGAGAAAGCCAAACTAATCAATACAAAAAAGGAACTTCAAAGATATTTGAAGTGAAATACAGGTAAAGGCACCCAGATATGTCAAATTTCACAATAAAAAAATTAAGCTCACAAAGGAGTAATGTAGAACAGAAGATTAGTAAAGAGAACTTAAACAAACAAAAGCTGAAGTTATGGAATATCTGCAAAGTGAAAGATTTAGTATAGAACAATCTATCACAGGTTATGTCACAGCATGATGAAACAATGAGTCCTGAAAGTAAGGAGAATCAGGTTGAGCAGGAGATATCTGAAGAAGAAATATGGACATAGGAAAGAAAAACAGATTTAGTAGGGTGCAATATTTATGCAAAGGAGAAAGCAAAACTAATCAATACTAAAAAAGCAGCATCAAAGATATTTGAAGAGAAATACAGGGAAAAGCATCTGGACATAGAAAATCTTTCAATGCCAAAAATAAGAAAACAAAGGGGGAAAGGAAAGATTTGTAATGGAGAAGGTAAAGAAATAGAAAATAAAGTTATGGATTACCTGTGTAGTGAAGGATTTAGTATAGAAATCCCAACTCTGGTAAAGTAACAGCATGATGGAACAGTGAGTCCCCACATTAAGGAAGAATAGGTGGAATGGGAAGCATCTGATCAGTTGCCACATGAAGATACTCTAGAGTCTCCAGTAGGAAGCCAGTACAAAAGTTCAGTTGCACAAGAAGGGAAGGAAAAGGAAATGGTGGCAACTCTGATGCGGTCAATGTTGTGGAGTGATAGGCCAGTAAGTTCTCATGTGTAAGAGCAACAGATGATGCAGGATGCAGCTGAAGATAGCATGTCACAGACAGATGCTTTGGAGCATTTTGTGGAATTCCCATAGGAGATGGTGAACAAAGAATGTGCCTTCAGTTTAGAAGAAAATAATCTAAGGGAAGAGTTTCTTGATTTAATAGAAATAGACATATTAAGATCAATTAAAAAAATAGATTACAGAAAGTCAATAAGACCCAAATTGCTAGATGTCTGATAAAACAAATGAGAACAGTAATCAAGACTATTAACAGAAATTCATGTGACTTAACAGAATTAAATAGAATATGTCGTCTCACAGCAAGAGGTTCTCCCGTTCAATTCTCGGCTGGAGAGCCTTCTGTGTCTGCATGTCCTCCCCGCGGTTGAGTGATGTTAAAGACATGTAGGTAGGTGTATGTATGAATGGGTATGCCTTCTTTGATGGTTGGGCATCGAGCTGGCAACTTGGCACCGTAAAAATCCACTGCCAGTCATTAGCGGACGGGCGATCCCTAACCGAGAAAAGCCAAAAGACTTTTCACTGTGCAGCTAATTTAATAACAGATAAAGTCTTACACCAAATAGTCAGGCCAGTAAGAGAAAGGAAGGGAAAAAAGCAAATGCCATCATTGAAATATTGGATAGAGAAAACTATGAAGCAGTTAAGACATGAATTGTCACTGTTAGAAGAGTATAAAAGAGGGAACAGATCAACAAAATACTTGGAAAGATCGATGTGATAAAAGCAACATGCCGTATTAGAACAGACCAGGATCTATTAAACACTATTGTAAATAATAAACTAAAGATATTAGCCCAGGCAGAAAAAAACATGGAAGATATGCAGATAAATATAAAGGAAAAGTAAAAAATAAGCAATTCATTAATGACCCAAAACAGTTTTATAGAGAACTGGGAAACAAAGCAAAATAAATAGAAGCACCACCAAAAAGAAGAAGACACATTTTGCAGAAATCTCTATGTAGACCATGTGGAACATAATAAAGATGCTGAATGGATAGAAGAATTAAAAGATACAGTAAGAAGTTGAACTGCACAGGATATGGAATGGGATGAAGTAATGGCCAGAGAAAATGAAACAATACACAGCAATAAAACCACAGTATTTAATGAAAATAAAAAATATAAGGTTAGTGTTTTCATGCCCAAACACTAGGCACTTCTTCAGACAAATTACAAAAGTTTGTTAGGCCAGTCATCACATTCACTAGTGATGTGAATAGCATTTGTGATGTTATTCGGAGAAAATAGCCTATACTTACCTCATATGATAAGATATCAGGTATTGTTAGTCTTTCACCCCATTTTTGTTTTAAGAATGGTATGTCTTTAAAAATACAACTTTGTTATGGTAGGAGAAAAGATGTTCTGTCTTTATTTATTTATTTGCAGTTGGTTTACCAGGATAGTCCATTGGGCCAAGACGAACCCATTTTCAATGGAGTCCTGGGGAGAAAAGCTCCAAAAACAAACAAAAATTACAAACAAAATTAAAATAAAAGCTATTGTTACAGAAATACAAATGCTCTAGTAAAAACAGTGAATTTAAACATGCAATTTCTGAAGCCAAAATGACACTCCAGAATAAAAACATTGCATTTAAAGAAACAATTTCTGAGATAAAAAGTCAGCATTGTAACTCTAGAGTAGTTTTATACACATTAATTGGTTCCTGCTAAACCATATATAAAATAGGAGAAGTCAGAGGTGAAGAGTGGAGAAGAGGTTATGTGGGGTGGGAGCGGGACCATTCCCACTGCGATATAAGGTGTGAGTGAAGTGAGTTTTAAAGGAAGAGAGGTTTCTGGTGGTACGGATGGATGGTGGGAGGGAGTTCCATTAATGTGCAAGGGCGAAGGATAGGAGATTTTTGTCTGGGAGATGGGTAGGTTTAAACAGCTGAATTAGGTTTTCATTATTAGACCGTAAGAGTCTGTTAGGGAGGTGCATTTTAAAGGTAGAGGATAGGGAGGGACAGAGGGAGGGGCTGACAATGTGTTTCTGTGCATGAATAAGTTGAATATAGGTGAGATAACCAATTTAATTTATGAAGGGCTACTCAGTGATGGGTAGAAGACTTGTGGCTAGTGGTAAACTTGACAATTTTATAATAGCAAGAGGAGAGCTTTATCTTAAGAGAGAATTGTAGATTTGTTAGGAGTGCAGCACCATAAGAAGAGAAGGTATGAGAAATGTGATAGAGAGAATGAACTTAGAAGGAGTGAGGTAGCGATTGTGGTGGTAAAGCATACCAAGTTTCTGGTGTTATTTTTTTTTTTATATTTATTTGCAGGTGGGAGTTGAATTTGAGATAGTCATCAATGTGAACACCTAGGAGTTTGGCCTCAGATACTAATTCTAAAGATATGTTGTTCTGGCTTTTGATGGAGAATGAATTTTTTTCAATAATGGTTGTTTTAGAAGGGGTAAATAACATTAGTTTGGTTTTGGAGGTGTTGAGTGCTAGGTGATTATCTAACATCCATTGTTCAGTGGTACAATAAGCCTCTTGTGTTAGGTTTATGAGAATGGGGATGGAGGTGGCAGAACAGATTATAGTTTAATCGTCTGCATATTGGATACGTTTTGTGTTAGAGATTGAGTGATGGAAATCATTTATAAATATATTGAAAAGGAGGGGACCCAGTATGGAACCCTTAGGGACACCAGTGAGGGTGTTAAGGAAGGGGGAGGTGGCTTTTTTCCATTTAACTGCTTGCTGTCTATTTGAGAGGTACCTATTGAACCAGTTGAAGATGGAAAGGGATAGGTTTAGATTATAGAGTTTAGCTAGGAGAAGATTGTGAGATATGGTATTGAAGGCCTTAGAGAGGTCAAGTAGGATGGTAGATATGGTAAAGCCAGAGTCATGGGCTTTGTTAAGAATTTCTAGGAAGGAAAGAAGGGCAGTGATAGTGCTGTGGCCAGGTTTAAATCCATGTTATGTGGGAGTTAGTAAGTGATTGCCGGCAATATAGGGTAGAGGTTGTAGATGGATACATTTTTCAGAGAGTTTAGAGATGGGGGATAGGATGGTGATAGGGCAGAAGTCTGTAATATTATTATTGTTACCCCCTTTATGCAGGGGTTAGAAAGTATGTGGGTATGTTATCTGGGGCACTGGAGCATGGTTTTAGTTTTTGGAGAAGTTTTTTTTTATGGTAGATATGGGTATGGGTTTTATGGAGAATGGAGGGGTTGAGAGGTGAAGGTATTGGAGAGTGATGGTGAAGGTGAGGCCAGGGGAGGGGATGTTGAAGTAAGTGGTGTAGTGTTTTTAGAGAAGAAGCAGGTTAGTTTGGAAAATGAGTCGATGAAAAAAAAGAGTTAAATTGGGTGGCCAGATCTATGTGTAGTGCATCAGGATGTGGACAAGGGTTTTCTTTTTTGCAAGGATTAAGGAGAGTGGAGATATCATTCCAGAATTTTTGTGGATTTGCTTTACTGTTATTTTGCAGTGAGTAATCCAAAGTTAGGCACTGGAGACCAGCAGTCCCAACACACAAGTGATTTAATGTTCAAGCACAGCAAAAGGAACACACATCCACAAATAACATAAATACTGATTAAAAACTATTCCCCTTATGTTTCCGTCTCATAGAACTTCATCAGATGAGCAAAAACCTCATAGTTACCTAGTTAAATAACTTTTCCTGTTTGAATAGACCAATAAAATCAGTGATTCAATTAGTTACCAAGATACAGAAAGAGTGGATTCTAAACTGCATGTGACAGTCTTACTAGTCTAGCACCATCTGGTAGACAAATAATAAAACACATGAAAATGTATACAAAATCAAGAATTCACTTAAATAAATAAACCAGGATAAAATAACATGAATATACCTAAAAATGTAAGAAAATGTAAAATTTTCACAATTTTGCAGACCTGAGCTTGAGTACAGGTTTTATAGACACCATATCATTAAGTCCTGAATTGTTGCAAGCATCCAGGACTAATTGCCAATATAGTTCCCTGTATTCAAGTCTGGTCTCTCATGGCCCACCCCTGGGGTCTATAGAGACCACCTCTATCATGAAAAATTGATACTCTGCTTTTGGACATGCCTGAAGATGTTTGTACAGGGAGTTACTATCATTTCTCTTCCTTAAATCATAAAGGTGTTCATACATTCTTTGTTTTAACCTCCTTTCCGTCTTACCCACATAGAAGGAGTCTCATGCCCCACACAAAACAATATATACCACACCTGTGGTATTACAATTTGCATACCCTCTAGTAGTTATATACTTGTGTCTACATTTTAAATATAACATGTCCCCAGTCCGTATGTACTTACATTGGGTACAACTTCCACATTTGTGTGTACCTTTTTTGTTACTAATGAGAGTTCTGAAATTGTTATAATGAGAACCTCATTCCAAAATATTTTTGATATTTCATCCTTTTTTGTACACGCATTTAAGTAGCTTGTCAAATATACAATTTAAATCTGATAAGGCTGCAAATGTTTTCCACTCCTTGTCTGTAACTTGTTTGACCAAATTTGTTTCACCATCATATGTAATAGTCAAAGCAGATTGGTAAGACGCCCCTTCTATCTTCGTACCTAGCCTTGCATAATCAGAGGGGTGATTTTTACACACAATAGGGACAAACTTAGACTCTCTTCTATTTTGTAGTGAGGAGAAATATGTTTTTTGGTCTGCTGTAATTAACTTTTTGACTTTGTTGCGAAGTGTTTTGTATTGATTGAGGGTGGAGGGAGTCTTATTTTTCTGGTAGTGTACCATGCTTTATCTCTAAGGCACATGGCAGCTAGTGCATTTTTGGTTAGCCAAGGGGCAGTTTTGCTTTTTATTCTTTTAGATTTTAGGGGGCATAGCTGTCTAAGAGGTTTAGGAAAGTTGCACTGAAGTAGGTAACAGCATTTTCTAGGGATAAAGTTCTTAGAGGGGTCCAGTTTATTGATTTTAGAGAGTTAGAAAATGTAGAGGGATTGATGTTTTTTAGGTAGCAAGTGGAGATATAGTTATGTGATAATTGTAAGGGTGAAGTACGGTGGCAAGCAAAAGTGAGGACATGATCACTGAGGGAATCAGGAAGTATGCCACTATCAGAGAAATAATGAGGGTGAGAGACTAAGATCCAGTCTAGGATACTACTGCTGGAGTAATCTTTGGAGGGTCTGGTTGTAGAGTTGATAAGTTGAGAGAAATTATAAAGGTTAATATTTAGGGAGTTTGTGAGGGACTGGAATTGAGGACCAGTTAATGTTCATGTCACCCAGCTAGTTTTACTGCTAATATTAGTGGAGACACACTACTGCTCTCCACTTAACACCGTGCAACACGGTTGGCATTGCTTCTTGGGTTTGCACACTACCAGTAAACAAGATAACAGGCACTGGTGGAAAATCATTTATTTATTTATTTATTTATTTATTTATTTATTTATTTATTTATCAGAAAGGAAGGGAACTTTTGCTTGCAGAAATTGTACTGCATGTCAATATATTTCCATCTCTAAAGATTTTCATTATCCAGTCACAGCTTTTGATTTTAAACCTAGATTTATGCGGATTGCTCCAGTAGAAATCTTGTTTATCTTGCTTTGTGTAAAAAATGTAATAGTTTTTATGTGGATAAAACCTGTAGAACATTAAGAGAGCATGTATTTGAACATTTTATCTATATTAGACACAGAGATGCTACTGGGCAGCCACGGTGGTGCAGCGGTTAGCATTGTCGCTTCACAGCAAGAGGTTCTCCGGTTCGATTCTCAGCTAGGGTGCCTTCTGTGCGGAGTCTGCATGTCCTCCCTGTGGTCACGTGGATTTCCTCTGGGTGCTCCGGTTTCCTCCCAAAGACATGCTGTAGGTGGATTTGTCACTCTAAATTGGCCCTAGGTGTGAGTGTGTGTGCCTTCTGTGGAAGGTTGGGTGCCGGGCTGTTAACTCAACACCGTAAAACTCCACTGCCAATCATGAGTGGACAGATGATCTGCTGTGGCAACCCCTAACCCCTAAATGCCAAAAGAAGGAGACAGAGATGTTACTAGCACTTTGTTTAAACGTGTTCAGATTTTTAATGATCATTCTTTCAGTTTTTTTTAGTTTTACAATGTTTTAATACTAATAGGAGATGCGGTAATTTAAATAATGTTATTGAGAAAGCAGAAACTGAATGGATTGTGTAACTGCAAGCACATAAGAGCCCTGGCTTAAATGGAAATGTTCCTTTAAAGCCTCTGCTTAGAGAATGTAAATTGCCACAATGACTGATTGGTATATATACCTGCTGTGATTTTTTTGTACTTTGAAGAAATGCCTAGTATTTGGGCATGAAAGTGCTAACCTTATATTTTTATTTTCATTAAATACTGTGGTTTTATCACTGTGTTTGGTCCAGTGTCTACTTGCCTTTGCTCAATAGACTGTTTTTAGCACTGGAACTTTACTGCTTCTGATACTTCTTTCATTTTTTGTTTTAAAATGAAACAAAATTAAGAAAATATCTTAAACGGAAAACCCCAGGCCAAGGTGCATTACCTAATTTCTGGCTAAATGTATTAACAGCTTTACACAAAGATTTAGTCCTGAGTAAAAAAAATATTTATATGCTCACCCCAAACAGACATCAATGTGGTTAACAAAAGGAAAAATGATACTCCTACTTAAGAGTGAACCTGCAAGCTATCATAAAAACTATAGAGCAAACACTTTGCCTTCTGACAATGTATAAACTATATACTGGAATTGATGCTGACAGAGATTATAGTCATTTAGAATAAAACTCAGTCATGGCAATTGATCAAAAGTGTAACACAAAAAATTCATATGGAAGAAAGGATCATTTGTTTTTAAATAAGGTCATGCTGGAGAATTGTAAATAGGGGAAGAATCTAAGTATAATACCAAAAAGCAGTCATGGAAATAGTCAAACATAATGGTTTCAAATTCCAAAATTGGATAGAAAAAAAAGCAATAAGTAACCACGCCAACACTTGCAGTACAAAAATTTTGTTTATTCGACAAGTTGTAAGGATAGGTATGGCATGGATTGATTATAAAAAAGCATTTGATAGCACTCCACATTTATGGATAAAGGAGTGTTTACAGATGTTTAAAATATATAACCAATGATGAATCACAAGGTGAAATGGCTGAGTAACTCAAAACACAACACTGGTAACCACACAGCACTGCAGCACTTAGTCCAATAAAGGCTCACCCCTTGCAAAACACTTCAAAAATCCACAGCAAAAAAATATCAGAACATTTTTAATAAAAGATTGAGTGCTTTCATTTCAAACACATTAAACTTCTTCAGAATAACAACACATTAAAAAACACCTTTATATATGCACAACTTTGTGATAGGATAGGTCTATATTGTCTAAAATAACAGTTTCCCATTGGATAAAAAAACTTTCATTCAGTTCTTACGCTTCCCTAATTTGCTTTTTTTTAAATGTTTAATATTTTTTGGTGTGGATTTTTGAAGTGCTGTGCAAGGGGTGAGCCTTTATTGGACTAAGTGCTGCAGTGCTGTGTGGTTACCAGTGTTGTGTTTAAAATATACCCTATACTGATCAATTACATTAAAGTGACCATGAAACAGTGGCAAACCACTTTGCAGCTAAGCCATGATAAAGGACAAGTTATTATCCCAGGGATGAAAATTGAAAGGGTGATATTCCAGGGTGACTCTTGTCACCATTGCTATTTTGTCTTGCCCTCATCCCCTTAAGCTGTCTACATAACAGATTAGATCACGGTTACAATCTGACTCGCAGAAAACAACAAAGTGTAAAGACTTCTGATCTTCTTTTCGTAATTGATTTAAAACTGTATAGATCATTAGATGAGGAGCTAAAAGCACAACAGGAAGTAGTCAAAACTTTCTCAAATGATGTAAGAATGTCTTTTGATCTTGATAAATGTGCAAAAGTAACATTTAAAGCAGGAAAACTGTGACACAAAGATATTATTAGTATGGGACAGGAATGTGATACAAACAAACTTAAGCAGGAGGGAGTATAAAAATATTTGGCAATTGATAAAGGACTGACAATAAAACATGAACAAATGTGAACTAAATTCAGCAAGGAATATTTTGGAACACTAAAATTAATACTGAAACAGCCCTGCCATCTAGGAACAAAGTCCAAGCTATAAACCTATTTGCTCCTCCTGTTGTAACTTACAGTTTTAGGGTGAATGACTAGCCCTAAAGGGTATTGGATCAGTTGAATAGGAAACAAGAAAAATGTTTCCTGCTTATCAAATGATACATAAAAATCAGTGTATACAAAGATTATATATTATTCATTCTGAAGGAGGTATGGGCCTCCTTAAAATTGATTACATGTATAGATCTGCAATTACAGTAATGCATCCATATTGACTGATCTCATCAGATTCAAACATAGTGAAAGTTTTAAACACGAGGAGAACATGTCTAAGATGACTTCCATTCGTAGTTCAACAGAAGCATTTCGGTGATAAGTGGGAATGGAAACCAAACCACAAGTAGACAAAAATAAGGCACCAACTGAATGTGCAAAAAAAAATAAAATAAAAAAAAAAAACAAAAGAAAGAATATAATAAGAAGGATCATATGAAAAGACAAGAATGTGCAAAGGCATAAATATAGTTGCAAGTACAGAAAACTCCTGGAACAACCTCATGTTGAACAGGATCTGATACAGGAGTGTTTGAGGAGAGGTGAATTGAAACCAAAAGATGAAAAGTTAATATTGGTAGCCCAGGATAGAAGACTACATGCATGTTGGTTTACAAAGTCCACTGAGCATGTGGGAGAAACAAATAAATGTAGGTTCTGTAAAACAGAACTGGAAACAGTTGCACATCTTTTTGTTGAGTGTTACACATTAATGGCAGGGGGTCAGTATACTGAAAGGCATAATAACAAAACAAGACTGTTGCAAATGGGATTGTGCAAACATTACAATATTGAAGTAGCTGAGAAGCACTGGAAACATGGGCGTAAAAGCATTATAGAGAATGATGAAGTTTATATCACATGGGATTACCCATTACCAACAGTTCAAAAATATATGTGAGAAAACCAGCTATTGGATTCCATGAAAAGAAGACAAAATTAGAATTGACCATTGAAATTGCTACATCTAGTGATAACAGTGTCTTACATACAGAGAAACAGAAAGTCAAAAACATACTAGGATTTGCAGGCAGAAATGAGGGCAATGTAGAAAAAGGATACCCAGACAATATCAATAGTAGCAGGAGCAATGGGTCTAATAAAAAAGAATTTGCAGTGTTATTTAGATACTCTACTAATACATGTAAATCCATATGTATTGCAGAAGATGTCAATTCTGAGCACATTGCAGGTGTGCAAAGAGCACTTTTGGCTAAAATCAAAAATAGAGACAGTACTAATTTCACAACCTTTAATCATAATACGACTTAGAAATGGGGTCCATTCCCATCATGGTATTAGAAACCCAAAAGGCATGCCCTGGGATTCAATAAACTCCATGTAGACTTCACACAAAGCCTACATGGAGTTTATGTGTTTGCATGGTGAGCAGCAGCACAATTTACATATTAATGCTATGCACCATGTTTAAACATAAACAAGAGCAGTTTCATGGTCAGCTATAATGTTGCTGGCCAGATAACCATATAAACCAACACAGATAGTGAACTTGTTTATTATAGAGTAAACTGGGTTAGCGGGATTGTGTGGAATGCCACACTGATTACTGGGGCTTAATATAGTAATGTACATGGTCCAAACACAGTATAGGACAGTGGATACAGTGCAGAGTATTGTGAAATTTATTCTAGGCATTGTGTATAAATGTTGTGTAAATGATCTGTAAGGGTATATGGAATGCCATGTAAAATAAACAGTCAAGGGAAGTGTGTTTATTGAATAGGGGCACACAGATGAATTGTAGGAATGAACACAGGGAAAGAGGACAGGTGAAACATCTTAATGTACAGCAGATGAGGATATGTAAAGTAAGACAGTTGTAGCAGGAACACTAATCACATATTGACATGATACAGTATGGATTGCACAGTGGAAATGTATATTAGATGAGTGTCACACAGGATGACATAACAATGAAGAAGATGTTTTTGTGAGATAAGCATCCTTACATGAATAATGCAGAGGACATCTACCAGAGATGTTTTATACAAATGGGGTGGGGTGCATATTGTGAAACTGTGTGAGCTGATTTGCCTGAATATCAGTGTAATGTCAGCAGAGGTCTCCAACGAGTTGAGACACAGTTGCAGGCTCATGAACAACAGTAAAAGAAGCACACACAATCATGGACAATAGCAGAATAATGCCACAAATAATTCCATGTCTCTGACATAACAGATGTGAATCTGAGTGATCATAGATGGTACTGCACAAGCACACTTATACAACTATTATGACATGTCAGCACTCTATGAGGGTAATCAATCACACTGTCCTGATACTGCAACATCTGCTGGAGGGACACTGCTATACTAGTATGTGACATTATGATCGATACAGGCTAGCTGACTGGTGTGCATGGCAGATATATATGGCACAATCCAGACTGTCATGAATGTAATCCATGCCATCAATGTTGTCAAACAGTTATATATGTACTGTGTGCATCACAAGAACAGGTATCATGCATGTAACTGGTGTAACACCTTGGTGTGTGTTCTTCACCATCAGATAGCAATGTTTATGCAACAAAAAGAATACCTAGTTTTAGTCAAAATGATGTATAACCACTGTGGCAAAGGTGGTACACTTCAGTTACACATCACTGGAAGATGTGTAGGGAGGTACTTGAAGAAGGGTGCATTGTACTCAGTTATTGTTGTAATGAAGGATATGAACTATGGAGGTATTATGGCCTTTGATGTGGATGTCCTTCACATACTCAGTAGTTACTCAGTCAGGTGCTACATACAAGGGACTAGTCAGCACTGTTGCCACACATTGGTGGATGTTTCACATACCATCTACCCAAGGACACAGGTCACATACCAGTTGGTTCACTTACATAGTGTAATGTCTACATTTTCCTTGGGTTGTGCATTTGTTTTCATAATGTAACTGACCCCCCCCTCCATTTTTGTTCTATTTTGTGTTGTCATGGCTGTGGCAGCAATCTTTGGTGTGTCTTTGTACTGTCTGTATTACACTAATATCACAGTTGGAGTCACTGATTTCCCACAATCTGTAGTCCTCCAGACACCTGTTTGGACACAGGATGCATATGTCACTCATGACATCTGTGACTTAAGTAATGGACAGGAAAGGGCCTAGCAGACAGCCCTTATGTACTGACCTGATCAGTAGACCTGTGATATATGTCGCTTCACACATTTCAACATATTTAGATGCCACATATTTGATCCACTGGTCTATTCACTTGGTGATTTAGGTCTATATGGCCACATCTGACAGTGTTGAGTAAATACTTCAGTGTGGATTTGTGTCAAATACCTTGGCCAGGTCACGTTTCACAGCATAATAGTATTTTTGTCATACATGCTCTCAATGACTTATTTTGAGCATATCTAACAGATGTAACAGACATGGATGTAGCAGTAATTTATACATGTGTGTTGCACACAGCTGGGATATTACTAGTGTCCATTTATAAAAGCCTGTGATGACATGTTGGTCTATTCACAGATGAGGAGAGTCAGGATGTGTCTAAACATGCATGCATCATGTGCTGTCCTCCCAAACTCAGATGGATGCATGTTAATGTACACCTGTGTATGAGAACATAGTCCATGTTGAGGGTGTATTGAAGTGTGTCTCCAACCGTGTCAGGTAGGTGTATGTTCTGAGTCATGCTATAGGTGATCTGTGATGTTGTCACAGCCCATTGATTCTGTATGATATGCCTGAATGAAGGTAAGACAGTGCATACTACCTATCTTGATCTGGCCTAGGACTGGATACAATCCCCCACTCAGGTATCATTGAGAAACTCCCAGCTGGGGATTAACCCTTATGTCACTAGATGGTTAACCAATTGGCTCATCAACAGAACACATATTGTAAAAGTTGATGAATGAAACTCTACCAGTAGAGCTGTCACCATTGGCCCTTTACTGTTTGGAATCTATTTATCTACAGTTCAGAATAAAGTATACAGTCTTTGGCTTACCAAGTTTGCTGATTCTTGCATATTGGGTACAATTGTTGAGTTCACCAATGACATCATGCTACAGGAGGGCCTAACAGAGAAATGTTTGGTACAAAAGCCACACTGTCTACACATTAATGCAAAAATGTGTCTTTATTTTGGCCTTCTACAAAGTGGAATTCTCTGCTAATTACAGCATTGACACAACTTCCCCTGTGCTGAAACCTCATGGTGCAAGACCTGGGAACGCACATATATAGCAATCAGAACTTCAACCACCAAATGTCCACAGTTGTATGGAAAGGCTACATAATGCACCTCATAAGTCAGGCCATCATATCCAGATCTGAGGATGATATAACAGCACTGTACTGAAACCTCATTAGAACACTAATAGTGTATAATGCTCCCATTTGCATGTACTCCACCAGACACCTGCAGCAGTTGTAGAGAATACAGGGGTTTCTTACCAAGAAATTACAAGGCCTACAAACCATGCCATGACATCTGTGGCTAGAATGAAAGCCCTGCCACTGTAATCTGTATCATATAGGGTGAGGTGACTTGTGTCAGGCCTAGAGGCTGGTCTCTGACCATGCCCTGATTGGGATACTGCACATCCACAAATCAGCTATAGCTGATGATATGATTAGAGTCTGGTGAGGAGAAAATGGTAATGGCAGTGAGCTGCATGCTGTTGTAAAATACTCTCCCTAATGTCAAGCAAGTGCACAAACACACACACACACAAACACACACACACACACACACACACACACACACACACCTCACAGTTGACTGGTGTGAGAAGAGAGCCCCTACCTAAGTACTCCTAATAGGCAAGATGGAATTTAAGGCAAGTGCCATAGTTGAAGTCTCACTTGGAAAGTGTCAGATAACACTTTATAGCTGATGAGAAAATGGTAATAGCAGTGTCTCACATGCTTGTGTAAAATGCTTTCTTCAATGTCAAGGAAGTACACAACCGCACACACTTCCCAGTTAATTGCAGTGAGAACATAACCCCAACCTATCAAACTACACAGATTAGAGGACTCATGACTTTATGCAAGCACCACAGTACAAGTCTGACTTTTACAGGGCTGCAGGCAAACTTATAGTGGATGACATTACCACTGGATTTTAGAGAGAAGATGATGGGATGCCTGCATGCAATGGATGTGTAGGCTTGTGCAAGTGTCAAAGTACTGTCAAACCATGGAATTGGAGTGGTAACTCCCAGTTGACTACAGTGAGAACCAAACCCCTACCTAAGTACACAGAATAGAAAACGCAGGACTTTATGCACTCACCACAGTAAAAGTCTGACTTTTACAAGGCTGCAGGCCAACTTATAGTGGATGACATCAGCATTGGATGTTGGAGAGAAAATGTTGGGAGGCGTGCATGAAATGGATGTGCAGGCTTGTGCAAACATCAAAATACTGTCAAACCATGAAAATGGAGTGGTAACTGTCAGATACACACCTATGCTCTTCTGGCTAGATAGAAAGACACACACACACACACACACACACACACACACACACACACACACACACACACACACACACACACACCTCCCAGTTAACTGCAGTGAGAACAGAACCCCTAAGTACACAGACTAAAGAACTCCGGACTTTACACAAGCACAAGAGCACAAGTCTAACTTTTACAAGGCTGTAGGCCAACTTATAATGGATGACAACATGCAGGTATAGTTTAAGAGACAGCTTTACAAACTATATTTTGATATGTTTATATATATATATATATATATATATATATATATATATATATATATATATATATATACTATGAACAGTATTGCCCACTTTGCTGGAAATTGCTCATATAGAACTCATCACTGTACTGCCTTGAGACAGCTCCACTGGCTTGAACTGCCCAATCTCCTAACCTAAAATCAGCTGTGCCACTGTCATTCTATTTATTACCTCCCCAATAAGTGTCCTGCCCTCAAAAAACTAGTACAACATCATTCAGACAAAATGCCTCCTATATCATCAAGCAAACTACTACTAGAAGTCACCAGCAGTTACAATAGCTTTGGAGACAAATTATATAGTAGTTCAGTGGCTAAAAAATAGAACTCTCTCCCCACTAGCATACAAAACACATCATCCAAAGCTTCCTTTAAAAACCTCATTAGGCAACATCTCAAGCAAAATTGGCAGTGCCAGGATTGCTCCTCAGGCTAGTGAAAGCTGATAAGGTAAACATACTAAACCTAGAGTACTTGATAATAGTTTTCACTGATACTCACAAACACTGGCTAATGCACAATGTATGTACTTTACCTGTGTACTATGTATGTATTCTACCTATGTTCCAGATTTCAGCTGTACACCACAAATCTATTAATTACCTTTATTTTTAAATTAATATTTTCTTGTTTGTTCTCTCCACTGTAACTGTCGATGTGCTGCATACCACTGTAAAAACATGTCTATTGTAATTTGTGTGTACACTGATCATGTCGAAATATCTAAATGTATCTGTAATTTTTCTATGTGGAGCTTTTCTCCCCAGACAGCTGCTGAAAAAGGGCCTTTTCAGCTCAGTCAGACACCCCCCCCCCGGTTAACAAATGTAAAATAAAAATATATGCAAAAGGTGTCTGCATAACTACAAGTATTTGAAAATCTGCATGTGTATTGTCATTCTAAAGATGTGCATGGTATATTACACAATATTTGTTATCAATTTATGTAGTATAGTTGATATATTTGTCAACAATACTGAGAGACCAGAGTTGCAGTGCATGGGGGAAGGTAACACCTGGCTGCATTGTACATATGTGACATATTCTTAGATAGGGCCTTCATTGCACATGTAGTTTCATGGCATGAACACTAAATGGGCAGAAAACCAAACTAATACATACTGTTATTTACTTTGCATAGTGCAACAGTGAGCTCCAGGTTTGCATGGTAGCTGGCAAAGTGTTTGCACATGCGGGGTGCGCATTTCTACTGCTTTGCCTGTTTGCACATAGGTAAACAGTGCACAAATGTGAGGCTCATTGCTAAAATTATGAGAGTTAGAACTGAGTGGATAAAACACACTTGCTCCTTGGCTGACTCTGTGGCAGCAGGTGTAAATGCATTGATACATTTCATTTTGAGCTCAGATGATACTGGGTTTAAGTCCAGGTATATGTAATACTAGTGATAATACAATGAAATTATTTTCTCTATACTACATTCACCGTATGTTACCTTAGCATGGGGTGTTTAAGCAGCACTGAGGAGAGGTAAACTGCACCATTGAAGAGCTGTTCATTGTTGCTTGGCATTGGTGTGTGATGCCAAACTCACCGCAAACATAGAGGCCAAAACGTGAAGCGAGCCATTCGTTTTCTTGGTACTTATGTGTGTTGCATGTGATTATATTTTTTTGACCAGATTATAGGTTTAAATGACACCAAAATACTCCGGATCCATCAATAAGTGCCACGCTACCAGTAAATAAAATCCAATTTATTGAGACACTAGGACAAACTTTTCCAAGATCAAACAGACATTAATTATGTATAAGATTTGTAACTTAGTTGAGCGCTTTCACCCATCCCAACTGGGCTTCCTCAGAACTAAGAGGCCAACCTCTGAAAAACAGTTTAAAAAAGTTATTTGGTGCCAGAAAAAGTCTCCCCTTCTTAAAGAAACATTTACAATTGTTTAATAGCGCTAATTATAAAAACTTTAAAAAAATTTAAAAAACCTATTAAGGTTGTTCACATACATAAATACATTGAATAAAGTCAGATTTACTTTGGTATAATAATTCCTCTACACTTAACACTCATTAGGTACTGTTAATAATCATAATAATAATAATAATTAATCAAAGCTAAAATGTACAAAACAGAATAATTCTGAACCCAATATAAAACTCAACTCTTGGCTTGCACAAGATTAAAAGATATATAATAAATACACTAAAATTGTATATTATATGCTATATACTATATAAATATGTTAAAATTATATGTGATTGTATAAAGATAAAAACTGTAAATATATTAAAAATTATTACAATAATAAAAAATAAAAAGATGAATATACTAAAAGTATACTAGTTAGATGACACTGTGCAATAAATATAGTTTAAATAAACATAATTACTATTGTAAAGCACTTAAATTACACTATTTAAATAACACTATTTAAGTAACAATTGTTTGACCGAAATGAAATCATTCAGACCGGGTGGACAAAACGAGGATGCCAGTAATAATATGCACCTGAAGGAAGAATTAGCTGGACTTAAGGGAGAACTTAACAGGTTAGTTCTTCTGGTCAACAAATTATTGAATAGCGGCAGTGTTTCCACGGACGCAGACATTAATGTGTCTAACAAGCAGGATATTCACAAAGTACAGCTTCATGGTGTATCTACTGACTTGTGTAGTTCAGCGACTGGTGTCATACCTGTAGGGAAGCAACGAGGAACTGCCAAGGACACTAAAACACTTAAAACTAATTTCATTAATGTAGCTGAAAGTGAAGGTGAAGCGTTTAATGACAGTTTGGACATACCCAATGGCTAGGGGGCCAATTGTAAGAGTCAGCATAATATATTGGATATTACGGAACCTTTTACTAGTAGTAAAATTAATTTGTCAGATTTTACTTTTGACTTTTCTCTATATGATATAGATGCGGAAGCCAGAAGAATAGGTACTAAACCAAAACGGACTGTTCCAGTTAAAACTTACTCAGCTGCAACAGGGAATTCTACACAATGTAAAAAAGGTACTGTTACACAAATGAACTGTTCTGCAACACGTTCAGAACAGCTTGGATTAAATCCTAAGGTTAATCAATTTAATCAATTTTTGACATTTAACTATGATATGGACAATTTGAAATCTATTACTAATATAAAATCACTGATTATTGATGAGACAGGTAATTTAAAAAGTATGATTTATTTGTTAGGAAAGAAGTTGAAACAGATTAATGGGTTGAAAATTGACAATATGTATTTAGCTAAATGTGTGGAAAGTAAACTTGTACCTATGGGGTTGAGGTTTTTTTAAACAACCCATGGGTCTAGATTTAACGAATGATGGTAAAAATGAATTCAATACTTTGTTTGATGAATGTGGTTGTAATTTTATGTGCTTATTAATGAGATTTAATGATGAAAAATTGAGCAAATTAATTCAGGAAGCGGAAAAACTTAATACTAGAATTGTCAATGATTTGTTATACACTGAATGGGAGAAACTTTATAATAAGCAATATGTGGAAGCTGAAAAATGGATTACTAAGCTATGTCCGCGTAAATCTATAAAAATGCAAAGGGACAGAGAACAATACAAAAAAGGAATAGCTTACCTTTGGCCTGAATTCGGAGTAAGTAATGCACAGGGCCGTACTAATAAGAATCAAAATTATTGGGGCTCTAATGAGAGTTTAGGTTTTCATACTAGACAGGATTTTCAGAAAGATTTAATGGATACAACTCAACCATATCAGAACAGAAATCAGAGGAAACGGACATACCCAATAAAGAATTACAATCAGAATTATTGGAAGTAAAGCTGTTCCCTAGTATTAATAACAGGATTATATATCATGGAGACAATAATATATATGAAAATAGAATAGAAAATATTATAAATGACAAAGACAAAGGAATAGTAAATGTTGGTCACATTTTTACATTATAATAATTTTAATATTTATAATTACTCAAATGTCTCCATAAAATGTGCGCATTTTTATGTTTTACCCAAGGGTATGAAATTTGTCCCTAATCCTAAATTCAATATGACTGAGTTAATAATTGATTTTAAAAAATATATAAGGAAAATTAATTTAGCAACATTTTTTAACAATTCATTGCAAGTAGATGACACATCTAATGCGTTCAATTCTATTAAACAGTAGAAGAAAGCCAGCACCTTCATTCCACCCAATCATCCTACTGTAGACATGTTTGAAAAAATTATTACAAGGGAGATTTATCAAGAAAGTTATAATTTAAGACGGATTACTAATAGTAATAATTTAACACATGAGGAAAGTGCTTTACTCAAGGAGATAAAAAATGATTATAATACTAGAGTAAGGAAACCTGATAAAGGGGGAGGTGTAGTGCTTTATGAAAATATACAATACACTAAAAAGATTTATGATATTTTACATCTTTCAGGAAATTACGATACAATATCTTTAAATGAGCTTAATATAGCTTATCAGAGAATAGACTCCTATTTAGAGGAATATTTAATTGACGGAAGGATTACACAAGAGGTTTATGATTATATTAAAGTCAAATTTCCCAAGGTAGCTACTTTGAAAGGCATACCAAAACTTCATAAAGACACTACTGATTCCCCCCTTTCATCCCATTGTATTAGGTAGTTATTCTAAAACTTTTCTGTTAGGCAGATATATAGACACCAAATTAAAATTTCTATATACGGTAATAAAACATATGGTAAAAGACTCATGGGTTTTCCTAAATAATTATCACACTGGTAATTTTAAAAATGGTACCATTTTTGTCACTGTAGACGTCATTGATTTGTTTTCTTGCATCCCTAAACAGGAAGGCCTAGAAGCCTTCAATAATAGTATTATTAGATATACTAATTTTGAATGGGATGAAATTTGTTTACTTGTTGAAATGATGTCTATAGTTTTAGACAATAATTTTATTTATTTTGAAGGTGAGTATTTTAAACAAACCAGGGGGGTAGCTATGGGGGCAGCTTGTGCCCCCATATTTGCCAACTTGGTTATGTTAAATTGGGAGGATACCCAACTTTTTCCTAGTAAGTATTTCAAACATGTCAAATACTATTCTAGATTCCTGGATGATATATATATTTTATGGGACTCAGATAGTGATACTTTACACCAATTTATTAACTTCCTTAACACTAGTAGTGAATATTTGAAATTCACTTTTTCGCACAGCCATATAGGGTTACCCTATTTAGACACTTATATTTTTCAACATGAAGATGAATTGCAATCTATAATATACAGAAAAAATACGTTTTCTAATAACTATTTAGCATATTCTAGCTGCCACCCTCCAAAAGTAAAATATAATGTATTTAAGGGTCAATGTATCCGTGCAGCACGTATGGTATCTAATTTTGAGAATTTGAAAAAAGAATTGGAATTTATTAAAAATTTATTTCTACAAAGGGGTTATCCGAATAAAATGTTGGAAGAAATAGTTGGTTATGTTATTCAGCAGTGGAATATAAAATACAGATCTTTATTAGGTGCTGGCAATGCATTAAGTGAACACTCTGAAAATAACATGGTTAGTAAAGGTAATGCCAATATTTTGCCTCCTTCATATCAGAGAGCCTCTGTTTTACAGTATAATTTATGAATAGAAAATATAAAAAGTATGATGTATAAATTTTGGTATATTATAACTAGTGATGATAACTTATTTAAAATTTTGGGCAATAAACCCCATTTTATATATAAAATGGGAAGGAATATGAAGTCATTAGTTGAACATAGGTATAATGATTTGAAAAATGACTACAAAAAAAGTAATAATAGAAGTATGAAATGTGGCTTTTCTAATCAATGTAAGTATATTTTCCAAGAGAGTAAACTAAGACTGAAGAATGGACATAAATCTTTTATAAGATCTAAAACTGGTAATTGTAATACAAAGATGGTGATATATTTGGCGAAATGTGAAAAATGCCCATGTTTTTATATAGGGAAGACGGAGAGATGCCTTAAGAAGAGAATCTATGATCATATGTATAGCATCAAAACGAAAGACAAAACTAATGCTTTATACAGGCATATTGAAACTAAAGGTGGTGATCATCAGTTCAAATTTATTATACTTGACAATATAGTTACAGACTCTAGAGGTGGTGATTTTAAAAGCCTATTAAGTTATAAAGAAGTATGGTGGAAATATACTTGGACGCCACCACTCCACCTGGTATGAATGATTTCATTTCGGTCAAACCATTGTTATTTAAATAGTGCTATTTAAATAGTGTAATTTGAGTGCTTTACAATAGTAATTATGTTTATTTAAACTATATTTATTGCACAGTGTCATCTAACTAGTATACTTTTAGTATATTCATCTTTTTATTTTTTATTATTGTAATCATTTTTAATATATCTACAGTTTTTAATCTTTATACAATCACATATAATTTTAACATATTTATATAGTATATAGCATATAATATAAAATTTTAGTGTATTTATTATATATCTTTTAATCTTGTGCAAGCCAAGAGTTGAGTTTTATATTGGGTTCAGAATTATTCTGTTTTGTACATTTCAGCTTTGATTAATTATTATTATTATGATTATTAACAGTACCTAATGAGTGTTAAGTGTAGAGGAATTATTATACCAAAGTAAATCTGACTTTATTTAGTGTATTTATGTGTGTGAACAACCTTAATAGGTTTTTATGGTTTTTTAAAGTTTTTTATAATTAGTGCTATTAAGCAATTGTAAATGTTTCTTTAAGAAGGGGAGACTTTTTTTGGCACCAAATAAGTTTTTTAAACTGTTTTTCAGAGGTTGGCGACTTAGTTCTGAGGAAGCCCAGTTGGGATGGGTGAAAGCGCTCAACTAAGTTACAAATCTTACACATAATTAATGTCTGTTTGATCTTGGAAAAGTTCGTCCTAGTGTCTCAATAAATTGGATTTTTATTTACTGGTAGCGTGGCACTTATTGGTGGATCCGGAGTATTCTAGTGTTGTGATTAGTATTCTTTTAGGTTTTAAGATGAGATAGATAGGAAAGTGGTGAAATAGGGAGCAAGCAAAGAGAAGAACAAAGGGAAAGAAATACAGGAATGTGCAGGAGTGAGGTAGAAAATAACCATAGATATCCATTTCTTTAAAAGTATAAACTGAAAATATGTACAGAATATTAGCTGAATTTCAACCGTCACCTCCACAAGGGGGAAGCAACAATGCAATGATGTTGTATAGCCAACTGGACAAAATCAAGTGTGTCAAGAAGACACATGTATAAAATGGAGAGCTATATATGGGACAATATTTCTTGTGGGACAGTTGGCCATTTCTTTTAATTCAGTAAGAGAGAAAAGCTGGGTAAGGGAAGTTGTTATTTCTGGGTCAGGTAAGTTGGGTAGGTGAGGAAAAAAATGCAAACAAACAAGACAAACAAGACAAGACACAGGAATGTGAGAGACACAAAGGGTTGCAGAACAGCATGACTGGGATAAGGACTGGGACAATGCAAGCTCATGCCAGTCAAACATGGAGAAAGTTGAAAATCTTGTCCTCACCCACAGTATTGTCATCACTGTCTCCTTACTTTGGTGGCTTCAGGAGTGAATGATGTCTTCTCCTCCTACAAAGCATGAGGGATAGCAGCCTCTCCATGCAGCATAGGCATGCACCAATGGTGTGGTGCACAGCCTTACATACCACCTCAGGCATCTCCTGGTGGGTGAAGAAATTTTCACCTCTGCCACTACTCCCATAAGGCAGCACAGCACCAGCCAGACACCAGTGCAGTGTTACCTGAAGGCTTAGGTAATGCAGGAGCAGCAGAGCCAGTGTTGCAGGGTTGGGTATCAGATGTGCTGGGCATCAGTGCTGGAGCCAGTGGAGTGGGAGCAGGTTGGTCTACCTCACTTGGCTGTGAAGCATTAAATGATTTGTTACAGATAGATAACATGGAGACATTTTGATGACACATAGACAATAAAAAATAGGTAATGGTTTGGGTGACAGAAAAAGGAGATAATATTTGTACCATCATATATGACATACAATGCACTATCACAATTATACAACTATTTTATCTTAACTATTATATTTAAGTATGCATCCTATCAATATCAACTATAATTACGGATTGCTCAATGTAATCTTTGGAATGTGCGTATTTTGCACATATGCTTGGTCCAAGTATACTGATTACACTTAGCAGACTATTTATGCCTCTTGCATAGAGTTTAATGTATGTAATATCATGGTATTTGAACCCATAACCTCTGACTACATTTTTATGCTTGACTCCTAAAGTTGGTTTGTACTATAGACTTATGCATGAATACTTGCTTTTACAGTTAGGCTATACATACTCACATTGCTATTGCTGTATAAAATACAAAAAAATCTATCATTAACTTTTAAAACTACAATAATACTTCTGTTGTGCTACATACATGCCACTTGCTTTCCTCAGTCTCTCCAGATATTCTGCATGACCCTGCTGATTCAACTCAATTTTGGCATTAGCTGTTGATAGAATTATTTAAAGTAAAATTGGCTTCCCTTATAGCAATAACATGCATTTGATAGAATATGTATATATATATATATATATATATATATATATATATATATATATATATAATTTGGTAGAACTCTTAATAAAATTGATTTCCATCATAGTAAGAGTGTAACATTTTTAGAATGCAGCATCTACAAGTACAGAAAAGAAATGTGCAGTAAATAAATATGATTAGCTTAACAGAATGTACTTCTGTGAAACAAAAAGTATTAAACAGTTGAATGCATACAGATGTTCAGGAGAATGAACTTGCTAAAGGGAAATGGCTAACAAAGCAGAAAAATGTTACAGACTATCCTATCAATGAAACAACGTTTCAGCCTGCTGAGAACCGGTTTTCCCTGAATGAGATAAGAATGCAGACAAAGAATGCTTTAATACATGAAAATAATGATTCATCAAGGAAAACTAGATAATAGTGGCTGAAAAAGACCATCTGGAGGACATTTTGTAATCTGAGTCACCTGAGGAAGTTCAGTGTGTCTGACGGTGATATGTGTTATAAAGAAAATGCTATAATTTCACAGTAGTGCTTGGTCAGCTTGTTTCAATAAACATTTTAAATATATGAATATAAATGGAAATATTTAATAAAACACTGCAGAACATACAAAGTAAAACACAATAAGAGCTTTTGCAAAAACTGCTTCTTCAGACCATAAAACTTGCAGTGCACACACAAAATAAATATGTCTCTAATCAATTAATCAAGTTAAAAATCATATAGGACAAAAAGATCTTCTCTGTTTCAGATTATGTCTTAAAGAGACCCTACCATTTAGTCTCTTTCCTCTATCTGTTTGCAAGTTAAAAATCTAGTATAGTTCCCTATTTTCTGTAATAGCGTTGATATCACCTAACCTTTGCCCTATCATAATAGTTTCTATCACCTTGACCTTGAAATTATGCTCTATACCTAGATCCATAACATGCTTTGCTAAAGAATTTAGACCATTGCCCTGTCTAATATCCCGGAGGTGTTCCCTAATTCTATCTTTAAAACAATGGTTTGTCTTCCATACATAAAACTGTTGACACAACTGACATTGAGCTAAATAAATTAAATATTTGGTAAAATCCATAGTGTCTAGCCATGGGTGGGTAACTGAATTTTTGTCTGTTTTTGTGGATGAACATCTTAGGGTACTATTGGCTAAGATAGATATTATTCTACTTGACACCGAACAGTTTTTGATAATGATGGTGACACCCCTTTGAGTGGCAAAACCTTGTTTTTCACAATGGAAAGGGACTAAATGGTAGGGTCTACAATAGTAGCACTGTGAGTCTTATGGGTCTGAAGAAGCAGTTTTTGCAAAAGTGTTACCGTGTTTTACTTTGTATGTCCTACAGTGTTTTATTAAATATCTCTACCTATACAGCATTGTTTATTCTTTTATTCTGTTTATTTTATTGGAACTTTGGCTAGTGTGCTCCGCTGGTTCTGTTTTTCATATATGAATATAATGTTGTACAGTATCAGTCTGCTAATAATTCAATTTAACAACTGTGAAAAGAAAAGAAAACAACAGAAGACATTATGCATACCAGTCATGTCTATATTTAACTTTCTATGTATTAAAAATTCTCTTTATTAGCATACTTTCACAACTGTGAGATGGTATCAGTTTGAAACTCAGTCAACCACTGGTTAAACATAGCTCACTTGCAGCTTTGTAGGTCATTGACATGGTGCCTACACTGGTTTTCAGTGCATGGGATGCCGGTCACACTGGATACAACCTTAGTCAAATTACTCCAAGCGTCAGACTTGTAATGGGAGTCAGAATAGCCTTTGGCTGTGATGCTTTACCATTAGTCCAATAAATATCCTGGAGTCCTGGACAGCACACCTCTTTTCCCTAAACTGGGCTCCTTCCCCCTCTAATTCCAGACATATCTAATGCCAAAGTAGAGCAATGGCAAATGATGATTTTCCACCAATGCCTGTTATCTTGTTTACTGGCAGTGTGCAAACCAAAGAAGTAATTCCAACAGTGTTTGCACAATGTTAAGTGGAGAGCAGTAGTGTCAAGCAGGGAGTAAAGCAATTTTTGAAACTGGAAGGTTAATCTCACACTTGATATTAATTTGAGTTGTGTTTGCTGCTGTAACTGTTCGGTGAGTTAATTTTGCAGACATGCAATGGAGGCATAAATTCCATGACCTGACACATTTTTGTTTTGGCTTTATACACAGATAAAATTGATTTTTTAAGTGTGGAATTCAAATCTATGCATCAGAGGCAAAATATTTTCTTCCACATCAGTGATTTTCCATCTTTGTTCCAGAAGAAGTGTTGCTTAGACATAGTCATGAATCATTCATAAATACAGCGGACAGTCTGAGGTGTTAACCGTGTATGGGTGTGACCAAACAAGTTTCTTGTATATAGATTAATTTGTGTATGTGTCTTATTTAAGTGTGAAGGCTACCAAAGTCTACATAGCAGAATTATATATACAGAAATATAGTAGACAATAATAAAACACGAACCAATCTGTTCCTGGTTACAACATGTATTAAACACTAACCACGAATGGAATGGCAGAAAAATCTCAGTTTGTCTCTGTTTATTGACTTAAAACATACAGGTTAAGCGATTTCATCTAATAAAATAGACTTCATCAGAACAATACTCTTCACAAAATGTTTTTCTTAAATAGACACTCATACCAATCACATTCAATTCAATTTATTCCATAATTGATTCTTAAAGTGCTAGTGTTAAATTCCTATTCTCCCTATTGACTTATATAGCTAATATTTAATACCATTAATAAAATAATAACAGAATTCATTAAAAAATACATATATAGGTGACTTTATATCTATTTTGTGTTCAATGTATATACAATATATAAGATATAAAAATATATATTTTTTTATTTATTTGTTTAAAAATACCAACATAAAAATCTAATGACTAACTACTATTTTCCAATATGGGTTTAATAGATATATACTCATTAATACCGGGGGGCACAGAAGCATTTAAGCGGATCTGCCACCTTGCCTATTTCTCCCCCAGTATTTTCTTTATGTTGCCATCCCTGGGGTTATGTTTTACCAATTCTAATATTCCAAAGTGAAAAGAAGAACATGTAGTACTTCCATTCAGGTGTCTCCATAGGACATTGTTTCCATCTTGTTTTCTTATACTGTAACTATGGTCGTAGATCCTATTTCTCAAGCACCTGTCAGTTTTTCCGACATAAAAACATGGACACTTAGTACATTTTGCAAGATATACCAGGTGCTTGGACCTACAATTGCCCTTCTGGAATTTGACATCAGTCTTGTTAATATTCTCTAATACGATTGAAGGGGAATTAATAATGAACCTGCACTGGTGACATGTGCCACATTTGTAGGTACCATTCTGTACTTTATCATTGTTCTTATTCCTAATTTTCTTCTCCAGTTGAATTTTCATATTTGTACCATTCCTAAACACAAAATGTGGCATATCCCCTACAATCCTAAATATGTTACTATCAGATTTCAAAATATTCCAGTTTTTCTGTATGATATTCTTGATGTCCCTACTGTATGGTGCATATTGTAAAACACATGCCCTTGTGAGTACAACCTTGTCAGTATTGTCTTTATCTTTACTGTTAATGTTGTTATTATTGGTGGCTCCCTCACTATTTGTGGGGCCAACCCCTAAAAGTGGTTTATATTTTTCCCCCCACTCACTTCTCACATAATTAATAACATCGGTCACCATTCCATCAGGGTAGCCCCTACTCCTGAAAAAAAACCCTTATCAGTTCTAATTCACAATTTAAATCTGTAAAATCTGAGGTCATCCGGGCTGCTCTAATACATTGCCCTTTGATAATATCCCTTTTTGTCCCAAGGGGTGGCAACTGGTATATTGTAAATAGGAATTGCTAAATGTTTCCTTCCTAAAACATTGGATTTAAATTTCCCATTATTTAATGTTATTCTGGTATCCAAATAGGAAATAGATTCCCTTTCCACATTAAAAGTAAATTTCAAACATTGACTACATGAGTTTAAATATTGTTTAAACTCTTCTAACTTCTTCAAGTCCCCCTTCCAGATTACAAAGATGTCATCCAAAAATTTGAGGTAGCATATAATGTTACTAAACCATTCGGTTTTAAATATATATTCTGTTTCCCAATCCAACAGAAGCAGGTTGGCATATATGGGGGCACAAGCTGCCCCCATAGCTACCCCTTTTCTTTGTATGTAATACTCTCCTTCATACATAATGTAGTTATGTGTAAGAACAATATCCATGAATTCTAACACCAGGGAGGTTTTATCCCAAGACAAATTACCGTATTTCTTAATACTTTGGTTAAACCTTAATAAGCCTTCCTTTTGTGGGATACTTGAAAAAAGGTCGACCACATCAATAGGTATTAACCACTTTGCTTCAGTAGCTAAAACTGGCTGAAGTCTGCCCAAAAAATCCCAAACAAACAAATAAAAAAATATATATTTTTATATCTTATATATTGTATATACATTGAACACAAAATAGATATAAAGTCACCTATATATGTATTTTTAATGAATTCTGTTATTATTTTATTAATGGTATTAAATATTAGCTATATAAGTCAATAGGGAGAATAGGAATTTAACACTAGCACTTCAAGAATCAATTATGGAATAAATTGAATTGAATGTGATTGGTATGAGTGTGTATTTAAGAAAAACATTTTGTGAAGAGTATTGTTCTGATGAAGTCTATTTTATTAGATGAAAGCGCTTAACCTGTATGTTTTAAGTCAATAAACAGAGACAAACTGAGATTTTTCTGCCATTCCGTTCGTGTTAGTGTTTAATACATGCTGTAACCAGGAACAGATTGGTTCGTGTTTTATTATTTAGTTGACTGTTCCAGGACTTTCACGTTTTTTCAGTTGTATTGTGACAACATGGATTCTGTTGACGAGCTACCCTCCCTATTTTCCCCCGAGGAGGGAAGATATTCGTGGATTGCAGTCCGAAATGGCCATTATGAGAGGGGAACTAACTAGACTGCTGGAAATGATTATTCAACCTGGTTCCCAGGCAAGGACCCAGAGAGGGATGACATCATTGTGCACGCAGTTCCAGAGAAGTAATGTGGATTCTTTACCCAATGGTCAGGTGAATGGTGTACTTATGAATGAAGGAGCCTCTTATGGATCCCACCAAGATGACAACCAAAGCGTAGGGTGTCCTACCAGGGTAGACGGATGTGGATCAGAGGTCGACTACAATATTTCAGGCGCCAAACCCAAAAAAAGTACACCATTGGACCAAATGATAAGCGTGCAGGTACTGTTAAACGCATTTTTACCAGGAATAATGGAAATGATAAAGCTCGTTATAACTTTAACAACTTTATGGCTGTTGATTTTGATTTTGAAGGAGGGTTTGGACAAGAAAATAAAGAAAGCAGTAACGACAAAGATGGGGCCGAGAATAAAACACTCAAGGACATTATATATGATTTTGGGAAAAAGTTAAAGTTATTGAAAAGTTTACAGCTGGAGAATATGTATCTGAAAAAGTGTTTGGACAGTGCTATTGATCCTATGGGCCTGAGATTTTTTAAGCATCCCATGGGGGTTGATTTGGATGCTAGTACTAAAGAAGAATGTGCCAAAATGTTTGATAATTTTGGTTTTTCATTTATGAAGTTTATAGTTAGTTGTAATGATAAAAAAATATGTATTTTAATGGCTGAATTGGAACAGCTTAACAACATTATTGAAAATTACTTACTTTTTGATGAATTTGAACTGTTTTTAAACTCTCAATACACATGGGTTGAAAGTCAGGTTATGAAACAGTATGAAAGGAAATGTAGTAAAATGAAAAGGGATATTGAGCAATATAAGAAGGGGAATGTGTATAGATGGGAACAAATAAACAATAAAAACAACACATATAATAACAACAATAAAAAAGGATATTATATGAAAGAAAATGGAGTATTCCAGAATAAAGGAAATGGAAGGAATAATAAAGTTGATGTGCAATGAAGGTTGCCCCAATCCCCGGATTTTTTTAGGGGAGGATATAAGATGGGAGTACCCCTGCAGGGAAGAGTATCAAGGAACAAGAATGGTGAGTGTAAGACACAGGGAAAGACAGGGGGGTTACAGAAGCCAAGACCAGCAGTGAATGACCATTCTATTGTGAAAGTTAATGACACTATCAGCAGGTATGGTAAATTCAACATATACAACTACTCTAGTGTTGAGCTTAAAGAGGAACACTTCACATTATTATCAAAAGGGATGAAGTATGTTCCAAATACGGATATAAATGTAGTTGATTATATAATAGATTTTAAAAAATATTTAAGGAAATTGAACCTAGCCATCCTCTTTGATGGTAAGGAAACTAGGGGAGAAGTGGAGTTTAAAAAGAAAAGTGTATATACACCCCCACTTAACAACATGCTGGGTATATTTGAAAAAATGGTTATGGAAGATATCTACCAATATGGTAAAAAATGTGGTTCACAGAAAAAGATATATAATCTTACTAGGAATGAATTTAAAATATTGAAAGACATTCAAATTAACCATAATATAAGAATTATGAAACCAAACAAGGGGGGTGGGGCTGTTATATTCCAAAATAGTGAATACACAAATAAAATTAATAGTATTTTGTTGAATTCAGGTAACTATACTATATCTTCTCTTAATGAGGTAAATATAGGGTACCATAAGACTGATCTGTACCTGGAAGATTTGTTATTGGAAGACAGAATTGATACTGACTTATATAATTTTTTAAGAGTGGAATTCCCCATAATCAGCACTATAGTGGGCATTCCTAAAGTGCATAAGGATTTAGTTGACCCCCCTTTTAGGCCAATTATATCTGGCAGTAAATCTAAGACATCCCCCTTTGGGAAAACAATTGACATGTGGTTAAAACCTATATATAAGAAAATTGGGCATATTGTCATCGACTCCTGGGATTTTTTGGGCAGACTTCAGCCAGTTTTAGCTACTGAAGTGAAGTGGTTAATAACTATTGATGTGGTTGACCTTTTTTCAAGTATCCCACAAGAGGAAGGCTTATTAAGGTTCAACCAAAGTATTAAGAAATACGGTAATTTGTCCTGGGATAAAACCTCCCTGGTGTTAGAATTCATGGATATTGTTCTTACACATAACTACATTATGTATGAAGGAGAGTATTACATACAAAGAAAAGGGGTAGCTATGGGGGAAGCTTGTGCCCCCATATATGCCAACCTGTTTCTGTTGGATTGAGAAACAGAATATATATTTAAAACCGAATGGTTTAGTAACATTATATGCTACCTTAGATTTTTGGATGACATCTTTATAATCTGGAAGGGGGACTTGAAGAAGTTAGAAGAGTTTAAACAATATTTAAACTCATGTAGTCAATGTTTGAAATTTACTTTTAATGTGGAAAGGGAATCTATTTCCTATTTGGATACCAGAATAACATTAAATAATGGGAAATTTAAATCCAATGTTTTTAGGAAGGAAACATTCAGCAATTCCTATTTACAATATACCAGTTGCCACCCCTTGGGTCAAAAAAGGAATATTATCAAAGGGCAATGTATTAGAGCAGCCCGGATGACCACAGATTTTACAGATTTAAATTGTGAATTAGAACTGATAGGGGGTTTTTTTCAGGTGTAGGGGCTACCCTGATGGAATGGTGACCGATGTTACTAATTATGTGAGAAGTGAGTGGGGGAAACAATATAAACCAGTTTTAGGGGTTGGCCCCACGAATAGTGAGGGAGCCACCAATAATAACAACATTAACAGTAAAGATAAAGACAATACTGACAAGGTTGTACTCACAAGGGCATGTGTTTTACAATATGCACCATACAGTAGGGACATCAAGAATATCATACAGAAAAACTGGAATATTTTGAAATCTGATAGTAACATATTTAGGATTGTGGGGGATATGCCACATTTTGTGTTTAGGAATGGTAGAAATATGAAAATTCAACTGGAGAAGAAAATTAGGAATAAGAACAATGATAAAGTACAGAATGGTACCTACAAATGTGGCACATGTAACCAGTGCAGGTTCATTATTAATTCCCCTTCAATCATATTAGAGAATATTAACAAGACTGATGTCAAATTCCAGAAGGGCAATTGTAGGTCCAAGCACCTGGTATATCTTGCAAAATGTACTAGGTGTCCATGTTTTTATGTCGGAAAAACTGACAGGTGCTTGAGAAATAGGATCTACGACCATAGTTACAGTATAAGAAAACAAGATGGAAACAATGCCCTATGGAGACACCTGAATGGAAGTACTACATGTTCTTCTTTTCACTTTGGAATATTAGAATTGGTAAAACATAACCCCAGGGGTGGCAACATAAAGAAAATACTGGGGGAGAAAGAGGCAAGGTGGCAGATCCGCTTAAATGTTTCTGTGCCCCCCGGTATTAATGAGTATATATCTATTAAACCCATATTGGAAAATAGTAGTTAGTCATTAGATTTTTATGTTGGTATTTTTAAACAAACAAATAAAAAAATATATATTTTTATATCGTATATATTGTATATACATTGAACACAAAATAGATATAAAGTCACCTATATATATATTTTTTAATGAATTCTGTTATTATTTTATTAATGGTATTAAATATTAGCTATATAAGTCAACAGGGAGAATAGGAATTTAACACTAGCACTTTAAGAATCAATTATGGAATAAATTGAATTGAATGTGATTGGTATGAGTGTGTATTTAAGAAAAACATTTTGTGAAGAGTATTGTTCTGATGAAGTCTATTTTATTAGATGAAAGCGCTTAACCTGTATGTTTTAAGTCAATAAACAGAGACAAACTGAGATTTTTCTGCCATTCCGTTTGTGTTAGTGTTTAATACATGTTGTAACCAGGAACAGATTGGTTCGTGTTTTATTATTTAGTTGACTGTTCCAGGACTTTCATGTTTTTTTCAAATATAGTAGACAGTATACCTTCAGTCATATATCTGAAAGCACAATAAGGGTGTCTTATCCCTTATATATATATATATATATATATATATATATATATATATATATATATATATATTTCATATAAGTTCCACTATCTAAAGAGTTATAAGTGGCAATGAATATAATATTAAATGGAACAACAGGAAAACATGTCAGGAATGTACTGCATTAGAACCCATGACCATGTGTATGGTAGCCCTACACTTGCACGTGTTGCCACAAGAATGTTAAAATAGCACTTGTATATTTTTCTGTTCATTGCTGTAAACTGGAAGGTCATACCAGTAAAAACATGTTGCTCTTCCTGTATTTCAAACCAGGACCATCTGTATTGCAGCCCTACACTTACACCTGCTGCCACAGGAATAGTTAAATGACAGTTGCTTATTTCCCTATTCATTCTTAAGTTTTGTGTCTTAACCACAACTCAATGCCACTTAACGTGTTTGTGTGGTGCCCAACAGAATTAATAGAATGTATCCATTTTAAATTATTGACTGTCTGCATCTTGTCTGCAGTTGTTCAAAGGCTGCAGGTGTTGGGCAACTTTGCTGACTACTATGCAATGTCACTTAGCAACAGTGCATGATGGAAAGCAAACATTGCAACAATGTATCCTTTCTGACCTTTACACTGTCTATGCCCCATCTACAGGTGTTCTGTCTGCTTCCTGTGTAGGCTAGTAGTCCAGGTTTTTGCACTGCTAGGTCTTGCACAAACAAGTTAAGCATAGCTAAACCTGGCATTCAATGTGTTTCTTTGTCTCCCCTGTTTGCCCTAAGCAGCTCACCACACAAACACTGGCATAAAAAATAATAATTATCTGAAATGAAGAAAAGCAATCTATGATATAAACAATACTAATTTTTTCTTGGTGCAAATGAAATATGTTTACACAGGTCTGGATTTGAACTCTCACTCCAATGATCCTTCAAAACACAGTAAGGGATGTCTTATCTATCTTTGTCACACCAGCACTTTTACATCTGGGAAATGAAATCATACTGCATACAACCAACTGCAACACATTCACAGTACTAATGAAACATACAACAGTTGTTTGTACATTTATTACTTTCAGATGTACTACACTGTGTGATCACACAACCATTTATGACAATTGTTTGCAGAAATGCAGCTGCCTTATCTCTCTGTGTTCATTGCTCATTCTTGCTTATTTCAACAGTAATCTGACACATGCAGTCTGCAAGGCATTCTGTATCATTGTCCTGAAAATGTGTGAGGATATCAAATGGCAATAATATACAGTAATCAGCAAATGAAGGGGAGGTTGGGTGTTACTGCACAAAAACTGAAATGTGTGCTGCTTACTAACATTTAAAACTTTGATACAGTTCCTTCTGCACTTGTATGTCTAACCTGGCTGACACACCCACTGGAGGTAGGAGATTCTGAATTTCTGTTGTGTTTTCCTTCTCCCTACCAGTAATCATTCACAGTTGCAATCCATTAGCAGCAAACACTGAGGGAGTACCTGCACTATGTTTACATCAGCTACACAGAGCCAAGTAATTGGGATTCAGCAATTCTAATGAGTTCACACCTCATTTGCATCTTCACTGTGCTCACAGCTCTGAATATACACCATAAAAATGGAGCCATGTAACTAGGGAACCTGAAGGTGAGGAGACTTATTTATGTGGATGACACAGAAGAGGATATTAGTTTGGGATATATCTGTACAGAAGACTACTGACCTAGATAAGGTATGCTTGCATTTTTCAGCTATATCCTGCATATTCTGAAATGTCATTAAGAAAAAAAATATGTATATGTATCTATCTATCTATCTATATATATATATATATATATATATATATATATATATATATATATATATATATATATATATATATATATATATATATATATATATACACATTAGCAAATGATACTTGTATCTCTATGTATTTCTAGGGCCTTTACAAGCCTAGCCATGTAAAATCTTGAGTACTCTTATTGACCATATTTAGATGGTCATTGTTAGCAGAATGATTCAATCATCAGCACTGACTGCCTCTGTCCATGTGATTAGCACCAACTGTCCCTGTGTGCTGATGGCATGGGCATGGTTGTCAGGGCATTTCACTTTCTCAGATGCACAGCCTTATTAACTGTCATCACAAGTACTTATGTTGCAACTGTTTTGGTGTACACTCTTCTATTATTATTTATGTGAAATGTAAATGTCTTATATTGTCAATGACACAGGGGTGTTAGCCTTCTAGGATGGGCCATACACATCTCTAGGAGAGTGCTAGCCACAGGTAGATATAACTGGCTATCACTTAAAATGGAACGTTCTCTGTTAAATCTGTGCACATGTTTCAGGGACAGTTCATTTGGTAGCACTTTTAGCCTTTCATTGATGGTTTGGTAGCAAAATGTGTAATTTGCCTGTTCTATTGGGGTGGGGGAGCAAAGTTGCATTTCTGTTTTCATTGTTTTGAATCCAAACTTGCTTTGTGTGTGATAGTAATATGTTACAAACACACAATTCTTTTTTTAATATCTGGACTGTTTTACATTTCCCCAGTGGCAATAGTGAAATGCTACCTTTTTATGTGTTATCTGTAAACAGAACTTTTAGTTATGTGATACTTATGTGTATTATCCTTCTGTTGTGTTTTAGGTCACCTATGACTATGGCACCCAGCCATCTCAATCGCTGCAGCCCCCTTTACTAACCATGAAAATCAGGTCATTGTGGAAGCATTTAGGAGACATAGTGCCTTTCTGTTTGAGAGGTATATGGAGATATGTCAGGCAGAGTGCAAACTTGGCAGCAGATAGTTGCTGATGTGAATGCAGTAGGTGGCCACAGTAGGACATATGATCAGGTGCACCATATGGCCACGGCCATGATTTCATCTGCATGGAGGAGAGCAGCTGGAGTGGCCTGTGATCACATGGATACTGGCGGGCGTGGCTGGTACAAGGCCACCACTAACAGCAAATGAAAAGTTTCTATGCATTGTCAGGGATTCCAACGGCTTCCTGAAAACTACAGAACAGCATGTAATTGACATTGGTGCCATCTGTTTCAGGGAGAACAAGCATGTTCCAGGTGGAGCTTCCAGGTAAACTTATGTGTTTCAATTGTTAAATACTCTTGTATAGTAAAATATTGAAAGCAATATGTAAGTTCTGTTTAACAATCAATTCATTTTTGGGGAGAGTTGTAGATTGATACAGTTAACAACATATTGTGATTGATTACACATGGATGTAGGTTGCACTTGTTAACCAAGTTCTTGTCAAAAGTATCATTAATGGACATGTAAAGGGCAAAAAGTTTTAACCCC
The DNA here is from genome assembly GCF_019279795.1 of Protopterus annectens. Taxonomy (NCBI): domain Eukaryota; kingdom Metazoa; phylum Chordata; order Ceratodontiformes; family Protopteridae; genus Protopterus; species Protopterus annectens. The sequence continues at coordinate 359,994,465 of NC_056733.1, read as the reverse complement.
CTGTATTACAGTTAATTGTGATGATGTTATCCTTACCTTTTGCTTAACTTCTTCGAGGACCATCGTCCATGGGAAGCATAGCATCATTGGCACATGGTTAGCCAAATATTTTTTTTGTCAGTAGTGATCAGCAGTTCAAAGAAATATATATGTTATCCATATGTGTGAAGTGGCATATTGCTGTACTGTCTGTAGTAGTGAAACCACTGTTAATTTGTTAGCATACATTTGACTATAGTAGTGTAGGTATTAATTTCTTTCCTGTGTTTGTTGCTTATTATCACAGTTGATCCTGACAGTGGATGTGTAGGACTCTTATCACATGATGTCAGAATATCAGCAGGCTCTGATGAAGATGGTTGCCAACCAGAGGCACAGTTGAGAGGTGCAGAGGTTGAATCTGACATTGAGGTTGACATTCAACCATCACCCATAATTCCATTGGATACAGCCAGTAGGCCTATGTCAACCCATTTCAGTGACCCCCTCAGATATTGGACAGGTGAAGGGTGAGACACTCGATCAGGGAAGTGTGGTTAATGCTCCTTCAGTGCCTGCTGACTCTGGCCATAGTCAAAGTGTGGGTGAGCTGCCATGAGGTAGGGTTGTTAGGGGTGCTTGGGGGAGACCTGCTGTCCATCCTCCACCTGGTCCAGGTGCGTTTTCCAGTGCCACTTGCCATATGTTTAGGGCTGTCATGGAAGTACAGATGCATTCCCATATGTCCTCTAATAAAATCTTTAATGTTGTAGATGTGGCACAGGTTCACATGTGTGACTGCCTCCACCACGTTGCCGATTCAATGGATCGGATGAATGACATATTGGAACATGCAGTGTCTGTGACAAATTGTCTAGTGGGAGGGGGACAGCATCCTCCTCATGGGCTTAGGTCAACCACATTATCAACTGTTAGCCAATGTGGCCATGCCAGATCACGGCCCCATAGTGTCACTACTTCCACTGCTCCATCAGTGGATGATATGCCCACAGTCAGACATGGCGGGCCATGGGGTCATGGTCCTGGGTGTCCTATCCATCAGACATTAGTCACATTCAGGTAGCAGCAGTATATCTTACAGTGGGCTCGGAAGTGCCAGTGCATCTCCTGGCAGAGTCAGTTCTCATGGACGCATACCAGTGATGAACTGCCACCTCTACCATGCATGACTCACACCTGTCAAACATACCAAGATGTAGAGCTAGCACAGAGTTTGGCTATGTTCTTGAAGACACTCACACACTAGTTTCACCTGGAGGACACATACAGACACACACACAACAGTTACATGGTTCAGCCATGAAGCTTAAAGCTCATTTTGTCTCACTGGCTATTTGTTACTTTATATGACTGTCTGTCTGCTTCTCTTTCTTACTCACACACACTCACCTACCTTTTGTATCAACCTATGCTTCCTGCCTGCCCCACCCACACACACACAACATCCTATGCAAGTGATGATAACTGTGCCATATCCCTGTTTTCTATATTTTGTATTCAGGGATATATAATATTTGCGTCTGATGTTCAGGGTGCATAGCTGACTTAGTGCTTAGTATATCTGCATTTGTGATGATGTTTTGCTAATTGTACCTTTGACACACTTTGGTCTTAGAAAGTTAGACAGTTGATAGAATCAAACATTTTTTGTGTCAGTATTTTTAATTATCTTCTGAGGGATGTGAAGTTTGAAACTGAAATGTGTCTCATTACGTTATAACCTCTTCCTGTAATGATTTTCCAGTGCAAAAGTATGATGCTAAACTAAGGACATTTAGTGACCATCAGTGCTTTTGAGAGGTATAAATGTGTCAGTCTTTGATGCCTGAGGCCTACTACTTGATAGAGGACACAGTAGTCACATTTGTCTCTGCTGTCATATGTTAAAGTCATTTCTTTTCAATTCACCCACATTTTACTTGCTTACATTACCAAGTAACAATATGCAAGGATATGCCATTCATTCGTATTATTGTACAATGCACTCCAGGTTCAACACTTACCTTATAAATCCAGCAGTTGTGACAGTTTTGGTTCAGGATTGACTCTGTCTGATGCTAGCAGTACACGGCCATTACATGGGCAGGTAAAGGTTGTGATAGTTGCCTGGCATCGATGTTACTATATGTATGTGCATATGATGAAGGTTTCAGCCCCTTGGTTGTTGAATGAGTGTGCTATGTGTTGCTTCCTAGCCATCAAGAGGGCATATTGAGCACACCCACGTCTGCCTACACCCACAGTACCTGCTGGTTTCCCCTCTAACTCCTTACATGCCTGTGGCTGTGGTGACCTTGCCTTTCTTGGTGGGATGTATGTCTCTTCCCCTTGTTGATCCTGCTGAAGCTGTTTTTTTCAGGATGATGTTGCGTAGCATGGCATAGATGGTGAATATTTCAATACATGTACATGAATTGCACTGATGAGCTCCGCCAGATATATCTAGGCACCAGAACACTGAATTCAGCAGCCTAAACACATGCTCTATGATATTTCTGGGAGGGGCATGTTTCTTATTATGGCGTTCTTCAGTTGGTGTGTATGCATTTCTTATGAGCATCATCAACCACTGTTCCAGTGCATAATCTGCATCCCACAGTAAATGACCCTGTGGGATATCCCCCCACTGAAGATCTGATACAGTTGGGAGGTGTGCCAGATATGTGAGTTATGGTAACTGCCTATATTGCCAGCACACGTTCAAGATAATTCCCTTGGCATTACACACAACTTGGCAGTTAGAGTGGAAGCCCTTTCTATTTATATAGATCCTTCTCTTTTCCCTAGGTGATGCCTTAATTTCTATATGTGTACAATCTATGGCACCCAGTATTTCAGGGTAGTGTGGTACAGGGAAAATATATGTGGGCACTGCCACGTTACAGTATAACATTCAGGAATTAGCATGTCACTGTGCTTATTTTGTTTGCGCTGCTCTACACAATGTGTAGATCCTCTTACTGAATCCAAAACAGTGTGCTATCGTGTGCATGCCACGGCACAGTGCTCACATGGTATAAACAGGCTGTGTAGGGTTTATTGAATCTGGATGATGGAGAAATTAAATCAAGGATGAAATAAATGCTTTTGTGACTTGCGATCCATCTATGGGTACTACAGGAGCATGAAGGTGCAATCAAGATAGTGGCAGAAATCACAAATGTCACAAATTTTACCTGAGCCATTTGGGTGTACATCTAGGAATAAAATAAATATATTGCTATTTTTATATGTTCATCTAGAAATGTCAGAGCATACTCTCTTGACAGGAAATGTGAGTAATAGATTTATAGATATTGGACATTTATTGTGTATTTCTTGTAGGGTCAGACTCTTTTTGCCTTTTCAGCTCATTTTGCGATGTTAGTGCTGGGTCACTGCACATGGCCATACTTAACACTTCAATTTGCTTATGTTAAAAGAATAATTTCAGCTGGGACTAATTATTTAATACCCCGTTGCTACATATTTTTCTGACGCATTTATATTTAGCTATTTTTGTTATACTAGAATGCAGCCCAGCTGATTAGCCTAGTAAGAAGTACCTAGCAAGAAAATTATAGATTAAAATATAGCTGCATGTGTATATATTTCAATAGCAGTAAATTTTATTCCCACTTTTTCAAGGACCATAACTCATTAACACTCAATAAATTTGGTGGCTTTTGCAATGCCCACCCCTACTGTAGATATGATCTAGGACACTCCCCCAGTGCCATCTCTTTACCGCATTCTACCTAATAAACCCTTTTAGTCCTTTTTAATTTAATCGCATTTTTCAATCTGTGTGTGGTCTAATATTGTTACATACTCAAGCGTGCTAGCTTGCACTGCATGTGAATTGTTTTTACTACTGTTTTTGCTACTTTTCTGTAAAAAAAAAAAAAAAAAACTGTAAGCCTGTTTCCTACCTTTCCTGTAAGTAGTGTTCCAGATACAGATTTGCAGTTTCCAGGACTGTTTGTAAGCTTCTGAGCCCCCCAAGCCTTTCTGTGTTGGAGGGAAGCCTTCTAGCTTATCAGTGGGAGTGGTAAGCATTAGGTAACCTGTTTACTACATAAGGAGTGGTTCTGGCCCAGAATTTGTAGTTATTGGCCATTTGAGCAATCTTCCATCTCTCTCAACTTTCTGATTTGAAAGCATGCTTTTGCACTTGTTTCTGTCCTTTATCTCATCTAGTGCAGATGCAGATTCTTAGTTTTAGCACTTAAATTTGCTTATTCATGCTCAGCACTTGTTCAGAACTTGTAAGCACTAAATAAGCTACTAATTACTATAGCACTCAATCTTCCTCATTACCTAGAGGAAAACAGTTTTTGTACTTACTTTTCTCAATGGCATTGAGAAAAACAGCTCTTGTACTCACTTTCCTCACTTATCTAGAGGAAAATAGTTTTTATTCAGGCATGTCCAAGGGCCAGCTCCCAGTGTTCTCCCCTGTCTATCTGATGAATCTGGGCATCTTGAGGTAATGTAGAAATTGCCTCATGTACACAGACAACCCTCTCCTCCTACCACCCAACACTACAACCTGTGAGAGATGCACTTATCTAGCCAAACTGGAGGTAAAGCTCTCTCCAATCAAGGCTGAACCTGACAGTCATGAGGAGAAGGTAAACATTTGCACCACACCACACTCATCACATAGTAGCACTACATCTACACCACCAAAATCCACACATAGAAACTCAAAAACATTCATGGAGGTTCTCAATAATAATCTACCTAAGCAACAGAGACCTTCAAAGCAGAAACACAAGAAACCTCCATCCCCCAACATAACCCAAATAACACATAGCCCACAGACTCAGTGTGCCACTCAAATACAGCCAATAAGGGAAAACAACATACCCAACACACTAGTCCTAGGTGACTCTATAGTCAGCCACACTGATGTCCCAGTCACCAGGCTAAACAAGGAGAAGGTTACTGTCAGCTGCCTGTCGGGTGCCAGGATCCACCACATAACCCATGTACTCAGGTCACTCCACAACAAGTACAAATATGACTCTGTCATTGTCCATGTTGGTGTGAATGACCTGAGACGTACCTCCCTGGACTACATGAAAAGAGACATGGAAGAGCTCTCCGATCTTGTATCCCAGGCAGGTATGACCCTAGCCCTGAGTAGCATTCTGCCATCACCCAGAATGATACCACAGTACAAGGACAAAATGATTGACTTCAACAATTGGCTAAGCTTCTGGTGTATTTCTAAGGGGATCCAGTTTCTGTCTGCTTGGGATGACATGGTCAACAGACTATGATGCTTTGCCACAGATGGCCTGCACCTGTTGCCCCTGGGATTCCAGATACTGTCTATGGCTCTTGCTGCCCCTATAGTGCCTTTTTTAGGCAAGGTTCAAGTAACAAATTAACAACCATAACAGGAACAAGCAAGCAAAAACTGAGGGTAATGCTACTCAATGCTAGAAGTCTAAATTTCAAAATGCACTCACTCGAGGCACTCCTTAAAATGGAGAACATCAATATCTGTGCAGTGGCTGAGACCTGGTTCAAGGCTCCAGAGAGCACCCCTGCACTGCCAGGCTATAACTCATACCACACTTTTCGGCCATGTAGCCTTGACCGAAACACCAAAGGTGGGGGTGTGTCAATATTCATTAAGGATATCCACACCTCCAGGCTAGTTGCTCAGCATAATGCATCCGAGGTTATCCAACTGCAACTAACTCTTGGCAAAACTGCAATCCAAATTGTAGCTTGCTACAGACCCCCCACCATGCCACAGGATTCCCACTTCTCTTTTCTTGATGTACTGGAAAATATTAGGGTTCAACCAAACACTCTAATAATGGGTGACTTCAACTACCCCACCATTAACTGGGAAAGCTACTCATGTACCAACTCCTTAGCACAGCGCTTTCTGGAATTCATAAACTCCAATGCCCTAGATCAACTTATCCACACCCCCACCAGGGGCAACAATATCCTAGACCTAGTCATTACCAACATGAGTGACCAGTGTTCCACACCTGAAGTCAACTCCTCGTTGGTCCGATCCGACCATAAGCTAATCACTCTTGATATCCACATCCTGCCCCTACCCCCCCCCCCATTAAGGAAACCACGATAAAATATTTCTCCAAAGCCAACTTCATGCTTCTTAAGACAGAAGTAGTGAACTTCATGACACCCATGCAGATGGACAATACAGTTACAACTGCTGAATCCTACACAAATGCACTCTATAAGCACTTACATGAGTGCATGGATCGTGCTATCCCAAACAGAACCAAGATGCTATCCTCCAAAAAAAGGAAGCCAATCTGGTGGTCCCCTGCCATAAACAAACTGTACAACAGAAGGAAGAAACTGTTGCAAAAGAGAGTAAAATCCCATGAGTGGAGGAGCTCTCTGGTCAGCCTCAGTAAGAAGCTGAGATCCCTTATAAGATCCTCCAAAGCTAGTTATGAAAATAAAATTGCCACTAATTCCAAGGACAACCACAAAGCATTCTATAGCTATGTCAAGAATCTCAATGGCAACACCCAGATCTGCTCTGAGTTACAGCACAAAGGCACGAAAATTACAAAACCAACTGATATTGCCAACATCCTGGCAGACAGGTTCAGTGCTAACTTTACCCCCCCCCCCTCACCCCCTAAAGGGGCCCATATCTATACAGGAAGAATGCAAAGTCCCTGTAATCACAACTATGCAGGTGAAAGCTGCACTCTCTAAAGCCAAAAACACAGCATCCATGGGACTGGACAACATCCCAGGCTGCGTTTTACAAGGACTTCAGAATGAACTGGTGCCTCACTTAAGCACCATGTTCAATAATAGCCTTGCATCAGGCTTTGTGCCCACTGAATGGCACACAGCAACAGTTATCCCACTCCACAAAGAGGGAGCCACCACTGATCTCGGGAACTATAGACCTATTAGCCTGACGAGCCTGGTCTGCAAGGCCATGGAACGTATCATCATGGAACTCATAAACAAAGACATTGGTAACCTCCAAACTCTGGATCCCACCCAGTTCAGGTTTGTGAAAGACAGATCATGCCTCCTGAACCTAATCGACTTCTTTGAGGCAGTCACCAAAGCCGTAGATGAGGGTAAGGTGGTTCACACAGCCTATCTTGACCTCGCCAAGGCTTTCGACACCATCCCCCATTCTGGAATTATAGCTAAACTCAATAAACTAGGCATAAATCCCTATGTCACAAGATGGATTGCCAACTAGCTCACTGACAAAACCCACATTGTAAAAGTTGCAGACTCCAAATCTGACCTCAAACCAGTGACAAGTGGAGTACCACAGGGTTCCGTCCTGGGACTGCTCCTGTTTGGTATCTACTTCTCTGAAGTACAGGCTAACACAGAAGGCCTCTGGCTAATGAAGTTCACAGATGACTGCAAACTAGGAGCCATAGTTAAGTCCCCAAATGATGTGAACATCCTACAGAAGGGCGTCTCTGAGACAGATGCCTGGTGTCAGAGCCATGGTCTCAAGCTCAATGCCAAAAGTGCAGTGTCATCCCCTTTGGTAAAAACTCTGTACCCATGAACTACCACATAGGCAGCAATCTACTTAACACTGAATGCGTGATAAGAGACCTTGGGACACAGGTGGACAGTAGTCTCTCCTTTGATAGTCACATCGCCACAGTAGTCAGGAAGTCCTTCTACGTGGCACACCTCATCATAAAAGGGTTCTCATCCAGGAAAAAAGAGATCATCATTCCCCTGTACTCGACACTCATTAGACCCATTATAGAGTGCAACGCCCCTTTTGGAATGTACCTCACAAGACATCTGTAGCAGCTGGAAAGGCCACAGAAGTACCTCACAAAGAGGATTACTGGACTCAAACAAATGCCCTACACTGACCATCTCAAAAAACTCCAGCTTTACTCCATAGCATATCGCCTACTCTGAGGTGATCTCTGCCTAACATATAAAGCTGTGTCAAACCCAGAGCTGTTGGGCATGCTACACCTAAAGAAATCCCAATCCCTCTGAGCTACATGCTCTAGGGACCTAAACCTTGTCACCACAATAAACACGACATGATGGAGGGATAGATTCCTATCCCAGAGGCTTGCCATACTCTGGAACAGGCTACCCATCTATGTCAAGCAAAGTTCTTCATTAGCAGTCTTCAAGAAAAATTTTGATGAGTGGATGGGAAATAGGAAATACACCCCAGGGATCACTTCTGTGACAGTGGCACAGGAAAATAACTTTCTTGGGTGCCGTAAGCCAGGGAACCTTGTTGGCTAGGCTTACGTAGGCCCTTGGGCCAATAGCCTAGTACCTACCTATGAACCTATGAACCTAAGTGGTGTGAAATGTCACACCTCTAGCAACATACACAAGTCTTGAATTCCAGTGCATTTTCTAAAAAATAAAAGTTAAAAGGATATGATAAACAAAAACAAATATTTTGTGAACAACCAAAGCTATTAAAACTGTACAAATCGCAAAGTTATCAGTAAATATTCTTTGCAGTGATAACTCAGTGCATTCATAGTCCTTCCATAAACACTGTAATATATTATATTGCACACAAACCCAAGATTATATTTTTGCTAAACTTTCACAATTTGTCATATCCTAGAAACTGTATAACCTAAAAATTTCTTGTTAGAACATTTTTTGATAACCAGACATGAGCTTCCACTTGACAATAGGAAATTCCTTTATGAGTGCATGTTTATTGAGTGATTTACAGAAACATGAAAGTGTGCTTAATAGTATAACTAGCAGAATAAATAACACTGAATATTTCTCAAGATGTACAACTTACAGTGCAAATTGGAGAGACACTTCTCTTTCACAACATTTAAGGCTTTACCTGATGTGTAATAATTAGTAAGTCAATATGTAAATATTGTTTATTTTCATGAATACTAACAGACAACTAATTGTCAGGTATAGTATGATATAAAAGGACATTAACAATGATTTTTTTTTCTGTCTCCCACCATGACATATCACACCATACCCATCAATAACATATAGGGGCTCTCATTTACAACAATATAAACATAAATATGAATAATACATGAACAATGATTAATTTCTCTACTAGAATATATCCTAGATTAACAGTCTTAGTCTCATTTTCCTAATCAGTCTTTGCACTTTCTAATATTGCCTATTGTATCACTTAGTAAATGAAGCCAGGCCCAGAAAATTTCTGGACATCATAAGAGCTATGGTTGTGAACTGGAAGTATAAAAAAGGCTCTATAGGCTTAAATGAGTTAAATGATGAATATATTCTAATCTAGCTTTCTTAGCAACCACTGAAAATAACAAAGCTTTTGTTAGGACTGAATAAACGGTGTGTAGGCTTCACACAAAGCCCACATGGAGTTTACATGTGTGCGCAGTGATGCATTTAAATGTAAATAAGCAAGGTTTCATGGTGGGCAACATTGTTCCTGGCTAGGAAACTGTGTAAGCAATTACAGATAGCAATCTTTTTTAAATTATAGCACTGAAGCTACACGGTTTTGCAAGAGATGTCTCAGTGATCACCAGGGCTTAACAGATAGTTCTCAATCTCTTAGTGCAAGACATCTGGACAAAGACCAACATAATGGGGAGACAATGACCCAGAAATAGGGAAGTATTTAGGTTCATAGGTTAGTATTAGGCTAACTGCCATTGCGAGCCATTTTAAGCCTAGTCAATTAAACCTTGGGAGATTCAAACCCTGCACCTTGTGTTTGTAAGGCAAACACCTTAATCATTAGGCCACCTTCCCAACCCAATAACAAGCCCTTGCAAGTTTCAAACCCAGGACCCTCTGCACTATAGTCAGAGCAACACATCACTAGGCTAACTGAGTTCTGGGATTGACATATTTGCTCATTAGAAATGTGCTAGAATAACCAGTGGTTTGTGTTAAGATACAAGTTCTGAAGGATATGAAGTTTCAGACTGAAATGTATGTAATTACTGAGTCACATCAGGCCTAAGATCATCCCAGTGATGTCACAGAAAACCACAGATTTGATAAGGAACACACCAAAATTTATAAAAGCAAAAATATGGACATTCTGTGAAAATCTGGACACTTGAGAAGTATGATCAGTTAAGTATATGGTCCAAACACAGTACAGGGCAGTGGATCTACAGTGTAGATTATTGTGAAATCCCATCTCTGGTACTCTGTACTGAAGTTCTGTAAATGATCTGTAAGGGTACATGGACTGCCATGTAAAATAGACACTCAGGGGAAGTGTGTGTATTGAACAGGGACACACAGATGACAGTTGTATCAGCAACACCAATCACATATCTGGTACAGTAGGGACTGCACAGTGAAAATGAGTATTATGTGACTGTTACACAAGGTGACATAACAATGGGAAAGATGTCTGTGTGAGATAAGCATCCTTACATGAATAATGCAGAGGACATCTATCAGGGATGTTACATGCAATTGGGGTATGGTACATACTGTGAAGCTGTGCAAACTGATTTGCCTGAATATGAGTGTAATCTCAGCAGAAGTCCCCAGAAAGTGGGACACATGTAAAGGCTCATGGACAACATTAAAAGTCAGAATCATGGAGAATATTGGAATAATACCACCAGTAATCCCATGCCTCTGACATAACATATGTGATTTAGAGTGATCAGAGATGATTCTGCACAAACACATTTGCACAACTATTATGATACATCCACACTATATGAGGGTAATCACGCACACTGTCCTCACCATAACATCTGCTGGAGGTATTAGGAGGGACACTGCTACATCTGTATGTGACATTATGATCAATGCAGGCCAGTGCATGGTATATATATATATATATATATATATATATATATATATATATATATATATATATATATATATATATATATATATATATATATATATATATATATATAGATAGATATATATATATTTATATATGGCACAGTCTTCACTGTTATGAATGTTACCAATTCATGCGAATACTCTTTATAAACATATTATGGATACTAATGAAAAACATTATATACATTTTTAATTGTATAAATTGTGCTTAAACCTATCCATGGAGGTAGCATAAAGTACATAACAGACCTAGAAGAGATAAAGTGGATTTTAAGGTTTAATGTGCAAACTGTACCTGGTTTGAATGAGACTTTTTCTTTAAAACTGCTACTATGGGATTTGCAGCAACAGGTGCATTAGATCACATGATTATATTACTATTTAAATAGTGGCATTTTGAAATGTAAAACTATTTGCTTGAAAAAGCCCTAGATGCAAACATTTGTTTTTACTAAAATATTTTATTCATTGCCAAAGTTTTAACATCTGATATAATTAAATTTGATATTTTACTATAGCTGTGGTTCTGTTTTTCTTTTTTTTTTTTCTTTTTTTCTACATTTCTTTGGTTTACTGGATTCATCAGTCAAGCAACTACTTTTCCCTTTTCTTGTATTTTTGGTGGATTGCAAACTACCATGGCTGGAATAACTACATTACCATCTACAAGTAACCTAGAACCTAGAACATTGTTACCTGATCAAGAACTTTTGGATATGCGTAGGAATCCACTTCTTATGTTTTGGATGTAATACTTCCCACTACAGATAATCATTGCCACGGTAGGAATTTATTTTCAGACTATAAAATGAATCTTAGGATGGTGCAGTGGTGTAGTGGTTAGTGCTGCCGGCTCACAGCAAGAGGTTCGCTGGTTTGATTTTTGGCTGGGTGCCTTCTGTGTGGAGTCTGCATGTCCTCCCTATGTTTCTGTGGGTTTCCTCCGGGTGCTCCATTTCCTCCCACATTACAAAGACATGCAGTAGGTGGATTGGATACTCTAAGTTGGCTCTAGATGTGAGTATGTGGTGCACTGTCTGAGAAGGGTTAGGGCTTGGGCTAGCAACCCAAACCTGTAAAACCGTACCTGCTATGGAAACGATTGCTGAAGGGCACTTGTTGCATGTTGTGCTGTATGCACGGGAGCGAATCCCAGAAAATGAAGCTTGATAGTTTTGAAAATAAATCTAAATTATTTAAGAGACTACAATGGCAGTGATTTAGTCTTACCATGCATTTACAAAAGAAAATAGTACCTAGGGGTATGCGAATTCTGAAAGCTCCAACATATAGAGATAAAAACCTGCTAGACAATGGCAGTTAACAAAACTAAGCAGTTTCCATTATATGGAATTAATGAATGGCTTCTTTGAGCCAATTAAAATACACTTATGGGAAGAAGTAGAGGGCCTATACACAGAACTAATACAGGACATTGAGCTTAACATTCACTCCAACTTATCCTATGAGGCTATGGACAGATTCACAATTTTTGAACAGAGACTAACAGAGTCAAAAAAATGCAAGTTAGTTTGTGATATTAATGACTTTAAGAAGGGGCAAGGTTTTGTATGGAAGAGAGCTAATAGAGACGTGGTTGAGTCTAACACAGACATACCTCCTGATCAATGAATAGCTCAAGTACTCATTCACAAATTGTCCATTCTGAGCAAGTATTACCCAATCAACAGTGTTTAATAATCAACCAGCAATACAAAAATCATAAACAAGTTCCACCAACTATTGACTCCAATTCTGTGCTAGCACTAGATCCTGTGAATTGTCCCTCACTCAACAAATAACTATTCACTATGATATTAAAGCCACATAGAAACAGGAGTTTCAGAAACAACACATAAAAGAAAAAGAACAATCATTGACCTATAACACATAGTCAAACACATACTCAAATAACTCTCAACAAGTTTTTAACTTATATTATGAACTTTCAGAACAAGAACAATCTGTTCGTAATAAAGGTTTAACTTTTATTCCACATTCTCAAATAGATATAGCTCAGACCCTTATGGAAATTAAATATTTTACATGAACTCTTAACTTAAAAGTTATGTTCAGAACAGAAAATGGAGATGAGCATACACCACATACAAGAAATAGTACATTCATTCCACCGAACAATATAATTATACAGACTTTTGAGAGACTTGTAGAAAAGGAAATATACAAATTATATAAAGGAAAACAAAATCCATAGCTCTTTTTATAATGTGATGCCTGAACAATATGAAGTGATTAAATCATTACAAAACAATGAATCAATAATAATAAAAGGTGCAGATAAATGTGGAGGCAACTATTACATGACTGCCATGACATATATGCTGTCTACCGATGAGTATAGGCAGATATCTAGAAACAGATACCTATGTATTATCAAGACTGTTACAAACTTTATTCAGAAGCTATATATAAAGGAACACCTTGATTACAAATTAATGCAATATCTATTGGTTGCCTCGCTGAAAATGCCAATTATCTACAGTATTCCCAAGATTCATAAATCACTTCAAACACTACCAATAAGACCAATAGTTTCTGCTAGAGGATATATTTTTGGAGCAATATCAAAATTATTGTATAGTCAACTTAAAACCAACTTACGTAAAGCAGCAACAGTAATAAAGGACACAAATCATTTTTTAATGTCAATTTTCACACTGGCTAAAAGAAAAAAGTCCTACACGATCATCTTCTAGTAACATCAAATGTGGATTCCTTATTCACTAAAATACCACATGATATAGGAATACATTCAATCAGTCAATTTCTTCATGAATACACAGACTTCACACAAGCTGACATACAATTATTATCTGAATTGCTTAAGCTAGTATTTGAAAAATAATGTGTTCCTATTTGAGAAACAACTGTATATTCAAGAAAAAGGTGTAGCCATGGGCACTTCCATGGCCAGTACTTATGCAAGGATCATAATGTTCATATGGGAGAATGAATACATTTTGCACAGTAATTCATTTTTATTCGCAAGTAGTTTTTATTTTTCAAGTGGTTTGTAGATGATTTATTTATAATCTATCATGGTGATTAAATACATTTAGATAATTTCTTCAAATACATCTCTGAAACTACCTCCTTTCTTTCTTTTAAAAAAGAAAATTCTAATCAAGAGATTATTTTTTTTATATTAAATTACTGAAAAAGGCAGATGGAAAGAGAATCTACTTTATACAAAAAGCTACTTAAATGAAACACCTATTTACATCATACCATAATGCATCCTCCTTATATGTTTAAAAACATCATTAAAAATCAAATGTTAAGAGTTGCAAAATTAAGCACCTCTGACTATTCAATGTATGATCAGCTACATTCTACTGCTGGCGATTTTATTAACAGAGGATATCATAAAGCACAAGTTAACAACATGCAACAAGAAATTCTTGCAACTTGAGGTGATGTGGCAAAATCAATTTTTTTCAGTAATGTCTATATTCACAATGATATACAGAAAAAGACATAAACTTGGATGCATGCTAACAAATAATCGAAGCAACCAAGCTATTTTATATATTTATTTATTAACAGTTTGATGACCTGGGAGGTCCACTGGGCTCAAAGAGCCCATTTTCAGTGGAGGCCCGGGGAGAAAACCTCCATAATACAAAGTAAAGGCTGCATAATTCAAAATACAACAACAGTTGCAAAAGGTACAGTAAACAACGTATAGGTGTTAAATAGCAAACTAAGCACAGTTGAACTGCAATATATATATATATATATATATATATATATATATATATATATATATATATATACAATATATAATACATATTTACATGTTTATAGGCTGAGAACAGTAGTAGAGAGTAAAATTTGTTCATAGGTTAGAAATGTCTGATAGTGATATAAAAGCAGTTAACAGGATTAATCCCTGGTGGGTAAGGAAAAAATGGGACATTGAATGTAATAAATGTGATCATGTATTAAGGAAGTTAGGTAGGTAGAGTGTAATTGCACTTCCAATTATGGGAAAGGTAGGAATGGATCTGGGTTTTGAAGAATCTGAAGTTTTCAGAGATTCTTAGAGATGGAGGGAGAGAGTTCCATTTTTTGGCTAAGTTAAAGGATAGGAGTAGCTGACCAGTGGGATGATTTGGTTTATACACAAAGATTAGAGTCTGGTGGGTAGATTTTAGGGTTCTGTGAGGTTTGTATGAAGGTAAGATGTTAGCAAGTGCAGGACATGTAGTAGGTTTGAAAATAAGCTTGTGAGCTGTAGAGAGTTGGAGGTAGTCTATGTAATTGGGAAGTTCTAGCCATTGCAGCTGGTGGAAGGCTATACAGTGGTGAGTAGAGTATTTGGATGTGGTTGCAAACTTTGAGATTTTGTTATAGCCGGTTTCCAGTTTAGAAGAGATGGAGGAAGATAGGTTGGTTAGTAGGGGAGCACCATACATCAGTAAGGGTAGTAAGTAGGTTGAGGCAAGGGTCTGTTTAGTTGAAGGGGAGAGGAAGTGTGAGTGTCTGTGCAGCATGCCAAGTTTCTGATGTGTTTTCTTAATATTTAGTTGAATAAATAGTATCAAATTTTAGATGCTCGTCAATAGTAACCCCAAGATGTTTGGCAAAAGGAACAATTTCTATAGAGGAGTTAGCATGGCTGATAATTATGAAGGAGGTTTTGTCAAGAGAGATAGATTTTGATGGGGTGAATAGTAGGATTTTTGATTTGTTGGCATTTAGGGAGAGATGATTTTTAAGCATCCAGTTCTCAGTAGTTGAGAAAGCAGTTTGAGTTTTAGTTTGGAGCTCAAGGAGGTTAGAGGCAGAGCAGACTGGAGTTGAGTCATCTGCATATTGTACTATTTTAGTGTTAGGAATAGCTGCGTGGAAATCATTAATGAAAATATTAAAAAACATTGGGCCAAGTATTAAAATAATAATAACAAAATACTAGCCAATGCTCAAAGAAATACCCCAACTGAAGACAGTTATTTCAGATGCACCTGCATTTGGTCATAAAAGAACTGCCAACTTAAAAAACAAGCTTTGTTATAAAGAACAACTTCAAGTTGACAAACACTTTACAAGTTCTAAAATGAGGACTTGTAAATGCAGTAAATGTTTCTACTGTCAATATAAATATATGAATAAATCTTTCAAGCATCCTGTACTTAATACTGACTTTTTTGTACAAGCATATGGTAACTGTGATTCTAGAAATGTGATTTATATGGACAGATGTACATGGTGTCCTGACATTTATATTGGAATGACCAAAAGAAGACTGAAGGAAAGGATTGGTAACCATATATCGACCATTTATAGACAAATTCATATGAATGCTCTTTATAAACATTTTATTGACACTAATGATAAACATCATTTTAAATGTTTAATTTTGCAAATTATGTTTAAACCTTTCCATGGAGGTAGCATAAAGCACATAACAGAACTAGAAGAGATGAAGTAGATTTTAAGGTTTATGCACAAACTGCACCTGGTTTGAATGAGACTTTTTCTTTAAAACCGCTGCTAAGGGATTTGCACAACAGGTGCATTAGATCACATGATTTTTATTACTATTTAAATAGTGGCATTTTGAATTGTAAAACTCTTTGCCTGAAGAAGCCTTAGAGGCAAAAGTTTGTTCTGCCTAGATAATTTTATTCATTGCCAGTTTTTTAATGTCTAATATAATTAAATGTAATACTTTACTACAGCCATGGTTCCATTGTATTTGCTATTTTTTTCTATGTTTATTTGGATTACCGGATTCATCAGTCAATCAACTATTTTTCCCTTTCCAGGTTCATAGACAGTTACTAGCCTAATGACCCTAGGGTGTTTACAAGCCTAGCGGTGTAAAAACACAAGTACCCTTATTGAGCATATTTAGATGGTAATTGTTAACAGAGCAATTTTGTGATCAGCACCAAGTTACCCTGTCCATGAGGGACACAGGAGCCACCCTAGCAGTGAATTTACAACCACACATACAGTTGTCAAGCTTGTGCTTGAATAGGGTCATTGAGGGGCACTGCTTCACACACAGTGGGAACTTATTACAGAGGAGTGGCAATCGCAGAGAGATACAATGAATATAAAAAGTGTACACATCCCTGTTAAAATGCCAAGTTTTTGTGATATAAAAGAATGAGACAACAATAAATCATTTGAAAACTTTTCCCACCTTTAATGTGACCTATAACCTGTACAATTCAATTGAAAAACAAACAAATCTGTTAGGGGAAAATATAAAAAATAAAAAATGTGCAATACTCTGGTTGCATAAGCATGCACACCCTTAAACTAATACTTTGTTATGTGTGCACACCCTTAAACTAATATTTTGTTGAAGCACTTGTTGATTTAATTACAGCATCCAGTCTTCTTGGGTACACACCTGTCATCATATAAAGAGACTCTGATTAACCTCAAGTGAAGTTCAGGTGACCTAGTAGGATTTTTCTGACATTTACTCAGATGCCTGCTACAGCAAAAGCCATGGTTCACAGAGAGCTTGCAAAGCATCAAAGGGATCTCATTGTTGAAAGATATCAGTCAGGAGAAGGGTACAAAAACATTTCACAGCATTGGCTATACCATGGAACACAGTGAATACAATCATAAAAAAGTGGAGAAAACATGGGACAAGAGTGAAGTTGCAAAGAACTGGACATCCCTCCAAAATTGATGAAAAGACAAGATGAAACCTCATCAGGGAGGCTGCCAAGGGACCTACAGCAACACTGAAGGAGCTGCAGGAATTTCTGGCAAGTACTGATTGTGCACAACATGTAATAACAATCTCCCATATTCTCCATATGTCTGGACTATGGGGTAGGTTTGCAAGACGGAAACCTTTTCTTATACAGAAAACATCTGGGTCTGGCTAAAATTTGCAAAACAATACATCAAGTCTCCAAAATGTATGTGGGAAAATGTGTTATGGTCTGATGAGAGAAAAGTTTAACTTTTTGGCCACAATTCCAAAAGGTACGTTTGGCGCAAAAATAACACTTCGCATCACCAAAAGAACACCATCCCCACAGTGAAGCATGGTGGTGGCAGTATCATGCTTTGGGTTTGATTTTCTTCAGCTGGAACATGGGCTTTAGTCAAGGTGGAGGGAATTATGAACAGTTCCAAATGCCAGTCACTTATGGCTCAAAACATTCAGGCATCTGTTAGAAAGGTGAATATGTAGAGGAATTTTACCTTTCAACTACACAATGACCCCAAGCATACATCCAAATAAACAAAAGAATGGATTCACCAGACGAAAATTAAAGTTTAGGAATGGCCCAGCCAGATCACAGACCTAAATCCAATAGAAAATCTGTGGAGTGACCTGAAGAGGGCTGTGCACAAGAGATGCCCTCGCAATCTGACAGATTTGGAGTGCTTTTACAAGTAAAAGTGGGCAAATATTGCCACGTCAAGATGTGTCATGCAGCTGATATACTCCTACCCAAGAAGACTGAATGCTGTAATTAAATAAAAATGTGCTTCAACAAGGTATTAGTTTAAGGGTGTGTGCACACAACAAAGTATTAGTTTAAGGGTGTTCACATTTATGCAACCAGCGTATTGTACGTTTTTTATTTTTTATATTTTTCCCTTAACAGATTTGTTTTCTTTTCAGTTGAACTGTACAGGTTATAGGTCATATTAAAGGTGGGAAAAGTTTTGGAACGATTTATTGCAGTCTCCTTTTTTATATTACAAAAAACTGCTTTTTAACAGTACAGTGTACACTTTTTATATCCACTGTATATATGTCTCCCTAGTATGTTCTTTTTATGTCACAGGCTAGGTTGAGATCTCTGGATCATTATTCTTGTCCCATTTGATTTGCATATGTTCAGCTTTTCGGTAAGGCAAGGTCTGAGACTGCTCTGTAGGCCAGTCATAGGTCACCTCTCAGCAGCCTGTATGATACTGAATACAGTGATAGGTCTTTCAGTCTTTCTTTGTATGTCATATTTTGGAGGTCCTGAGTTCTCCTGGTCACAAATCTCTGTATTTCCTGCAGTTGCTGCATGTGTCTTGTGATGTACAGACAGAAAAGAGCTTTGTACTCAATTAGTGGTCTGATAAAGGTAAAATACAGCAGAGGTATGACCTCCCTGGTCTTGGATGGGATGGCCTTATTTATGAGGTACACATTGTAGAATCTTTGTCTCGCCACTATGAACACATAGTGATTGAAGTGTAGATTGCTACCAACATGTGTTCCCAAGTCTCACAACACCATGTTAGAGCTTGTAGAGGTGCTATGTATATAATGATTAGCAGCAGTACTTCATTGCCAAAGGGGATAATGAGGCATTTTTTGCTGTAAGGTTCAGTCCATGAATTTGGCACCAATCATTTTTCTGTGTCAGCCCATACTGTAATATGTTAACATTGTTGGGGGACTCTATATGACTGCAAACTTGGTAAGCCACAGGCCATCTACCAAATAGTTTCCAAACAGTTGAGGGCCCAGCACAGATAATTGTGATATTCCAATGGTAAGTGGTCTAGTGGTGGAGGTGCAGTCCCCATCATTGACAGTGTGTGTTCTATTGGTGAGGCAGTTGGCTATCCATCTAGTAATGCATGGGTTAATCTCCACATGGGAGATTTTCTCTATGATACCTGAATGGGGGATAGTGTCAAAGGCCTTGGATAACTCAGTATAGGCAGTATGTCCTGTTATCCCTCATCTAGGTCTTTTGGATCATTTTCAGAAATATCAGCTAGGTATAATAAGCAAGATCTACCACTGACAAAATGAAAATGGGTTGGGTCAAGTCTGTTGAGGGTCACCTATGTCCTTGTGGATAAGATCCATGCTGACTCCTTCCATAGCCTTTCAGATAAGGCTTTTTAGGCGTATTTATTTATTTTATTTATTTATTTACATTTGTTGACCGGGAGTGTCCGACTGGACGTAGATCCATTTTCAGTGGAGGCCCCGGGAGAAAACGTCCACAGTTAAAATAAACAGACAGTAGTTACATTGGATTACATAGCGATTAACAATTTACATAGCAATTACTTACAACATATTTACAGATGAAGAACATAGTACATCAGAAGACAACTAGAATCTTTATCTGTGAAGTACATAACAGACATTAACAAATGTTACAATAAGAAGTTCCTGCTGTATAATAAGTACTAGGCTTATGAGCATCTGAGCTTGCTATAATCAAGGTAGTTAGTAGAGTGGAAAGAAAGGTAGTGGTTGGATAGGGTGAGTGATATTAAGAGTGGGAGTTGCAAGGGCATAGACAGCATGTTTTTAGGTGCGCTTTTAGTAAAGTTTTGAAGTGGGTGCATGATGGTATGAAGGTAATTGTGGGTGGGAGGGAATTTCATAATTTGGCTATGACGCAAGAGAATAGTGCTTCACAAGCAGAGTTATTGGCTTTAGTGATCTGCAAGTGATTTTTGTTGCTGAATCTTAGTGGTCTGGTGGTGTGATAGGGTTGGAGTAGATTCTGGGGGGGAGGGACATTTAGTGGATGGTTTACTAGTTTGTGGGTAAGAGTTGATACCATTGAAGGAGGTGAGGGAGTTCAAGCCAGCCCAGTTCAACAAGTGAGAGACAGTGGTGACTACAGTAGGATGCCCCTGTGGTGAATTTGGTGATTTTGTTGTAGCAGGCCTCTAGCTTGTTTAGATCACATTGTCTTAGGTTGGTATATACTGGAGAGGCATAAAGTAGGGTGGAGATAAGGTGGAAATTTGCTATTGAAATCTTTGCTGCTTTGGTGAGAAGTTGCTTATTTCTGTATAACGCTCATAGTTTTTTGTGGACTTTTTTATGGTCATGGATATGTGAATGTCAAATTTTAGTTTATTGTCTATTTCCACTCCTAGCAATTTGGTGTGTTCAGTTGGGTATATAGTGGTGTTGTCTTTTGCTGTGATGTTAAAGTGAGAGTTGTTTTGAGTATGTTTGGTGGGTTGGAAGATGAGTAGTTTAGTTTTGTTTGGGTTGAGTATTAATTAGGCATTGGATAACCAAGTTTCAACAGAGGAAAGGCTTCCTGTGTGACTTTTTGCAGTTTGGGTAGGGACTGGGCTGAGCAGATAATGGTTGAGTCATCTGCGTATTGTATGAGTGTGCCATGTTTGGTGGCAGAGGCTAGATTATTGGTGAAAACAGAGAAGAGTAGGGGTCCAAGGATGGATCCTTGGGGAACCCCTATGGTGAGAGGTAGTTGGGGAGATATGTAATTCTGCCATACAATGGATTGTTGGCGGTCAGACAGGTGATTCTGAAACCATTTGGTGACTGCTTGAGAGAAGGATAGGTTATTGAGGACAGAGATAAGTTGTTTGTGTGGGACCATGACAAATACTTTAGATAGGTCTAGGAAAGTAGCAGAGGAGAGATAGCCATTGTTTTTATGCTGAAGGATAGTGTTAGTAAAGGAGAGTAAGGCAGTGGTGGTGATATGGTTTGGTCGGAAACCATGCTTAGTACTGGAAAGGAGGTTGTTAGTAAGGAGGTAGTCTGAGACCTGAGAGTGTATGCATCTCTCTAGTATTTTGGAGAGTGGAGAGAGAATAGCTATGGGATGGTAATTGGTTAGTTCTGTGGAGGGTCCACATTTATGGAGGGGAATTATATGTGATACTTTCCACAGTGTGGGAACGTAACTTTCTGACAGAGATCAGTTAATCAAGATGGATACTGTGTAGGCCAGAGCATCAGCTGCAATTTGTAGGTATTCACTTGGGAGGTTGTCTGCTTCTAATTTGGTGGGCTTAAGATTAGTTAAGAGTTTTTTTATGTTGGAGGTAGGTACAGGAGAAAATGAAAAGGCAGTGGGGAGATTACTAGTTGAAGGTGTGGGTTGGAGGGTAGGGGGGTTGTGTTGTTTAGCTAGTGATAGTATGGTTTGTGTGAAATGTGTGCTGAATGAGGTAGCAATATTTTCTGAGGAGTGAAAGATGTTAGGAGGAGGGGTACTGACTTTACCTGGGTGGAGGATGGAGTTTATGGAGGACCAGAATTGTTTGGGGCTGTGTTGTGAGGAGTCTAGGGCAGACTGGTAGTATTGTAAGTTGTCCTGTTTTATTAGCTTTTTGAATCTATTGCATAGTTCTAGGAATTTCTGTCTAGTTGAGGGGGTTTTGGTTTTGCGCCTGTGCTCCCAGGCTTTATCCCTGTTTTTCATTTCTGACTTAGTAGTTTTCTGTAGCCATGGGGAGGGTTGTGCTTTGGTTCTGGAAAGTCTTATGGGTGTATGGTAATTAAGGATGCTCAGGAAGGTAGTATTAAAAAATTCAACTGCGTCATCAAGACTGAGGTACTTTAGAGGATGCCAGTTACATTCTTTGAGGGATGAGATGAATGTGAGTGGGTTAAAGTTTAGTTTTTTATGTATTTGATGGTAGATGACTGGTTTAGTTTGGTATAGGTATTTTTTGAGTAGGAATGTTGGGGAGTGATCACTGAGGCTATCTGATAAGCAGCCTGTTATATATGACTGGGGGCTCTTACTGACTCGTATCCAAACAAGGGTATTGTGCTTGCTGGAGTTTTTATTTATCCTGGTTGGCGACTGGACTAGTTGGGTGAAGCCATGAAGGTTTACATGATGGGTTGGATGGTTGCCAGAACAGGATTGCCAGTCAATATTATAATCACCTAAAATGAATCTTGGGGGAGATGATGGGTAGACCAGATGAGGAGGTTTTCTAGTGGAGGGATGTTTTGGCCAGGTGGGAAGTAGCATCCAATTATGTTGATGGTTTTGTTTTGGTTTATTTTGAGGTTGGTATATATTACTTCTTCATTGCCTATTTGTAGAGCTGATGATTTTAAGATCTGGATGTTTAGATGCTGTTTAAATATTATAGCTACACCACCTCCTTTCTTGTTTAGCCGGTCTACTCTTAGTATGCCGTAACCTGTAGGGAGTATTTGCTCACTGGTAATGTGAGTTTTTAGCCAGGTTTCTGTCAGGATGACTATATCTGGGGAGTACAAGTCTATGGTGGCATGGAGTTCATAGACTTTGTTGGATATACTTCTAATATTTAGGCTTAGTAGAAGGAAGTCACTTGACTTTCTATTGGCTGTAATATGGGAGAAGTTGTGGTTTCTAGTCTGATTATGACAATTAAGGTTGGAGATGGTAGGGCCAGGGATGGGGTGGATGTCCCCACTTAGGGCTAGTTTTGATATGCATGAGGTTATTAATTTCTCAGTTTTTGAATGTGTTTGTTTATAAGGGAAACTTTATGATTGTGCTCTGTGGGTAATAGGTATGGTGGGAGGGTTACTATGTTAACTTGTAGGGATTCTTTATGTTTGAGTAATATAGTTGGTAGAATATGTGGGGGTGCATAGGGATAGTTCTTGAGTTGGTGGGAGGGGAGCTGAGTGAGGGTGAGACATGAGTAGTAGTACAGTGGTAGTGGTTGAGTGGGGGAATGATGGAGCTTTGGTAGGATGTAAGATATGCAAGGAGAGTGCATGCAGTGAGCATAGGTAAGGTATGCTTGTACATGTTAGTTGAGGAGGTGTGATAGTAGTGGGAAGATGGAGGAGGTAGTGTTGGGTTAGTGCTGTGGTTGGTTATTGGAAAGATGGGAGGGGCTTGTGAGTGTAATAAAGGTGGGACCACTGGGGGCGGGAGGGAATATGGGGCAGGGTGGGGAGTGAAGCGGGTAGAGACCCTGTTACTTGCTCTTGTGAGGGGCCTGGAAACAATCAGGTAAAAGAGTTAACTGATAAATGAACATATGATAGTGACAAGGGTGGTTGTAGTTTTAAAAATGGTGCCTGCCACAGGTAATATTTATTAACTTTGGGATTGTCCTAAGGTAATAAACAGGGAAGGGGGAGAACAAGGGTGTGAGCAGGCAGTTCTTTGTACTGCTGCTAATGAGCCAAAGCAAAGACAAGTTTGTGTTTAAGAAACAATCACAATTGACCAAGGGCTGTTCTGAAACTGTAAGTCATTTCTTAGCCATTTCTCAGGTGGAAAAATAGGATTATGGGTCAATAGTTCTATTTCTGCATGTTACCAGATTCATGTGCATTGCATATCAAACATTTGGCATTAATTTCTGTAGTGTAGGTGATATATGTGTGAAAAAATGACTGAGCCACCAGAGTTGCAGTGCTGAGGGGAGTAAACATATGGCTGTATTGTAAATATGTGACATATTATTAGATAGGACCTTCAGTTTGTTATGTTTCACATGTAATTTTATGTCATAGACAGAAATGGACAGTAAACATCAGTAATATATAGTAATATTTATTTTCCATAGCTCAGCAAGCAGCAGGTTTGCATGATGGTTGTCAAAGTTTTTGCGCATGTGAGATACACATTTCCATTACTTTCCCTGTTTGCACATAGTTAAACAGTGGGCAAATGTGAGCCATGTTGTTAAAGTCTGAGAAGTAGTATTGAGTCTATGAAACACACCAGCTGCTTAACTGACTCCGTGGCAGCATGTGTAAATACATTGACACATTTCTTTTTGAGCCCAGATGATACTGGGTCTGAATTCAGGTGTATCTAATAATTTTAAATACTTTTAATTAAACAGTGATAATGCAATGACATTTAATTCTTTATACCGCATGTGTGCTGTGTGTTGGCATAGCATAGTGGGGTTAAGCTACATTGTGCAGACATAACCACAGTACTGTACCACTGCTCACTGCTGCTTGGCGTTGTTGTGCGATGCAAAATTCATGCAAACATAGAGGCCAAAAAGTGAAGGGATCCATTGCTTTTTCTGTTACTTATGTGTGCTGTGTGTGATTCTATTTTTTGACCAGGTTATAGGTGCTAAAATCAGGTAGATAAGAAAGTGGTAAAATGGAGAGCAAGTAGGGGGAAGAGCAAAGGGAAAGCAATACAGAAATGTGCAGCAGGAAGGTAGGAAAAAAACATGCTATTAATTTCTTCAACAGTAAAAACTAATCATATATGCAGAATTTTAACTGAAATTGGACTGTGACCTCCAGAGAGAGGGGTGACAACAACATAATCATGTTGCATACTCAATTGGACCTAACCAAGTGAATCAAAAAGAAATGTGTGTGAAAATGAAGAGCTATGTATGGAATGATTTTTCATTTTTGTGGGACAGGTGCCCATTTTTTTTTAATTCAATAAGAGGACTGCTGGATAAAAGACAAATGGTTGGGAGACACCATCATTGGATGAGGTGGGAGGACAAGCCAGGCTCATGCCCGCAATGCTTGGAGACAGTGAGAATCAAGTCCTCACCCACAGGACTGTCATCTCTATCCCTTTACTCCACTGGCAGCTGAAGTGTCTGACATCTTCACCTCCTATGGACCATGAGAGAGAGCAGCCTTTCTATCCAGCATAGGCATGCACCAATGGTGTGGTGCACAACCCTACATACCAACCATGGCATCTCCCAGTGGTGATGAAATCCCCACCTCTGCCAGTGTTCCCAGAGGGTAACACTGTACCAATTGCTGGGCAGTACTACCTGAGGGCACAGGTAGTGCAAAGTCAGTGCTGCCAGGTTGGATCCCAGACATGCTGAGTACCAATGCTGGAGCTGGTGGAGTAGGGGCAGCTGATCCACTGGGGCTGGCCTACCTCACTGTGAGGTGTAGCATTTAGTGATGTGGTACACATGGATGACATGGACACATTTTTTATGACACACAATAGGGAATAAATAAAGAGAGATAAGAGATGGGGTGAGAGGGAAAACATTAGTACCATCATATGTGGCATACAATGCATTAATACAATTATGCAACTCTTTTATCTGAAGTATTACATATAAGTATATGTCCTAACAGATACACACTATGCTACAAATTACTAAAAGTAACCCTTGAAATATGCATATATTTGTACATATGCATATTCCAGTTATATAGATTACAGTTTACAGAATGGCATTTATGCCACTGGTATAGCGTTTTTAATTTAATGTAAATATTATTGAGCAAATAACAGTATTGTATAGTTGTGGATCATGATCTTTGAATCTACAGCCTCTGACTACAGTCTACTATTGGACTCCTACAACTGGTTTGGGCTGCAGACTAATGCATGTATACTTGCTTTTACAGTTGGGATATGCATGCTCAATTTGATATAACTCTATAAAAGACCAAAAAAGCTATCTTTAATTTTTAAAACTACAATAACACTTTTCTACTGCTGCATACACACCACTTGCTTCCCTCAGTCTCTCCAGTCGAGAAACATGAGTTTGCTGATTGAACTCATGTTTGGTGGTAACTGGGAAAATAACAGAACAGCATTATGCATGCCAGTCTTGTCTATATTTAGCTTTCAAAGTCTTACAAGTACTCGGTTATTGCCATCCTGTGGGATTCTGTAGTTTCAAACTCATGCAACCAATGGTTGAGAGAATCACTTTTATGTCTGTGTAGGTAATTAAAATGATACCTACACTGCTTTCCATTGCATGGAATACCAGTATCACTGGATGCAGCCTGGACCAAACTATTCCACACTTCAGACCTGTACTGGGAGCCAGAATAGTTCCCCTTCAAAAGCCTTTGGCTGTGGTTTTTTACCAGGAGTCCAATAAATATCCTGGACTCCTAGACACCCCACCTCTGTGCCCTAAACTTAGCATCTTCCTCTCTAATGCCAGCCATGTCTACCACTCATACGGGAGCAATGGAATCTGATGCTTTCCCGCCAATTCCAGTTAATGTATTTAATGGTAGTGTTTGCACGATGTTAAGCAGAGAGCAGCACTGCCAGACACAGAGGAATTAAATAATTGAAATTGGAAGGTTAATCTGACACTTGGCCTTAGTTTGAGTGGTGCCTTCTGATGTAGCCTGGGCCTATATATTGGAAATTGGAAGGTAACTGTTAGGTGAGGTAAGCTTGCAGGCATGCACTGGGGGCATAAATGTAATGACCTGACACCTTTGTTTTTGCATTTTTTGCATTGATAACATTTCATTTTTACACTGTGAGATTCATAGGCATAAGAGACAAAATATTTTGTTCCATGGTGCTGATTTTCCATCTTTGCTAAAGAAGAGGTGCTGCTCAGACATAGTCAAAATCAAACATAAATACAGGTGACAGTTTGTGCTGTTGCACATGCATGTGTGTGACCTGAGAAGATTATTGGATATAGACCCAATTGTATATGTGTCTTTTATAATTGTGAAGCCCATGCAAGTCCAGATAGCAGAATTATACGTATAGAAATATAGTGGACAGTATACCATCAGTCATACATTTGAAAACACAATACTGGTATTTCATCCCTCATACATATAATTCATATCAAATCCACTATCTAAAGTGTTAGAAGTGAGATTGAATATAATGGGAAGTGGATCAGCAGTAAAAGTGTATGGAATAGCTTGTATTAGAACCCAGGACCATGTGTATGGCAGTCCTACACTTACATCTGTTGACACAAGAATGTTGAAATAACACTTGTCTATTTTTCAATTAATTGCTATAAACTGCACTGCCACAACAGTAAATATGGGTTGCACACCTGTACTAGAACCCAGGACCATCTGTACTCAACCCTAGACTTACACCTGTTGCCACAGGACTAATGACATAACATTTTCTAATTTCATAATCATTCTTAAGGTCTCTGTTTTAACCACCATCCAATGCTGCTTAGCATGTTTTCTCAGTGCCCAACAAAATTAATTGAAAGTATCCTGTTTCAATTATTGGATGAATGAGTCCTGTCTGCAGGTGTTCAATGGCTGCAGCTGCTGGGGACTCTTGCTAACTACACGCAATGCTGCTGAGACAATTGTACGATGGAACATAGAAATTGTAACAATGCATTGCTTTTGACTTTTGCCCTTTTACAGACACCCTGTTTGCAGGTGTTCAGCAGGTGTTTTGTCTGTTTCCTGGGTGGGCCACTAGTCCAGTTTGCACATGGCCTTGATTCACTCAAACAAGAAAAGCACAGCCAGTCCTGACAGTCATTTTCTCTGTTTCCTGTGATTGCATTAAGTGGCACATTGCACAAACACTGCCCCCCCCCCAAAAAAAAAGGAAAATAAGCTGAAATGAGGAAAAGCAATCTATTACATGCACACTACAAAATGTTAATACATATTAGATATTTCTACATAGGTCTAGATTTGAACTCTCACTCCAATAAACCTTCAGAGCACAGTAGGGGTGTCTTATCTATCTTTGCTACACAAATACCTTTGCAGAAAGGAACTGAAATCATTCTGCATGCAATGAACTGCAGCATCACCTACAGTAATATGAAACCATACAAGTGTTATTTGTGCATTTATGATGTTTGGATGTAGTACAGTAAGTGATCACACAACCATTTATGAGTACTATTTGCAAATATGCACCTCTGTCTTACCTCTCTGTGTTTGCTGGTCATTCTTCTCTTATCTGACCAGTAATTTGCGACATGCAGTCAATAAGCCATTCTGTATCATTGCTCTTAAAATATGTGAGCATATTAAATGGCAATAATATAATATACAGTTGCCAACAAATGAAGGGGAGGTGGGATGTTAATGAACATAACCTGTAAATTGTATGCTGCTTACTTACATTTCCAACCTTCACAAAATTACATCTAACACTTTGTAAGCCTATCTTGACACACCCACTGGATATATGGCAGTCAGTACTGCTGTTGCATTTTCCTTCTCTCTACCAGTAATCATTCACAGTTGCAATTGATTAAAAGCAAATACTAAGGGGTTCCTACACTACGTTTACATCTTCTACATGGAGCCAGCTATTTGGGATTCAGCAATTCTAATGAGTTCACACCTAATTTGCATCTTCACAGTACTGACATCCCTGAATCTACATCATAAAAAGGGAACCGTGTAGCTAGGGAAAGTGAAGGTGAGGAGACGTATTTATGTGGAGAACACAGCAAAGAGGCTATTACTTTGGGGTATATCTGCACAGAAGATTATTGAACTTGAGAAGGTATACTTGCATTTTGTCAGCTACATACTGCATATGCTGAAATGTAATTAACAAAAATCTAATAGTTTATATATATATATATATATATATATATATATATATATATATATATTGATTAGCAAAGGATTTTACACTTTTATTTGCATGCATTAGTTAGAAGTGTACTGATTTTTTTTCAGGGAACTTTACAGGTATACATGATTGGCAATACCTTAACATGGAATGTTCTGTATTAAATATGTAGGTATGTTTCAGAGACAGTTCATTTGATAGCAGTTTTTGCATTTCAAAGATGGTTTGTTAGCAAAATGTGTCATTTGCCTGTTCTTTTGGGGATGGGAGAGCAAAGCTACATTTCTGTTATGACACAAACAAGGCTATATAGCTATTGTTACTCACTTTTTTTTTCTTTTTGCATCCAGCCTGTTGTTCATATTTCAAATCTCTAGACTGTTTTATGTTTCTCCAGTGGGTAATACTGAAATGCTACATTTTCTGTTTTATCTGGCAACAGTTATTTTGTAGTTATATGATACTTATTTGCATTATCCTTCTGTTGTCTTTTAGGACACCTAGGACTATGTCACCCTGTCATATCAATCATTGAAAACCACCCTTCACTGACCCTGAGAATCAGGTAATTGTTGAAGCTTTTAGGCGACATGGTGCCTTCCTGTTTGAGAGAGAATGTGGAGATATGTCAGGCAGAATGCAAATTGTGCAGCAGATTATTAAAGCTGTTAATGCAGTGGGTGGCCACAGCAGGACATATGACCAGGTGTGCCATAGGGCCACTGACATGATCTCATCTGCACAGAGGAGAACAGCTGCAGTAGTCCATGATCAGAGTTGTACCAGGGGGACCTGTTACATAGCCACTATAAACAGCAAATAAAGAGTTCCTGTCCACTATCAGGGATCCAGACAGCTCCCAAGAAAGTGCAGAACAGCATGTTCTTGACATTGGTGCTACTGTTTCAGTAGCAGCAAGCATGTCCCAGGAGGAGGTTCCAGATAGGCATTTGTATCTCAGTTGTCAAATACTGTTATATAGTAAAATATTTAAAATCAATACATTAGTACAGTTTCACAAGAATGTTTTTTTTTTTGGATGGGGGATTGAAGGTTGCTACAGTTAACAACACATTCTGACTGATTACACATGGGCTTAGGGCTTAGGTTGGACTTGTCATCCAAGTTCTTATTGAATGTATAGTTAATGGACATACAAAGGGGCAAATGTATTACCCCTGTGTTACTGTTAATTGTGATAGTGTTGTCCTTACCTTTTGCTTAACTTCTTCCAGAACCATCTGGCATATAGAGCATACCATCATCTGCACATGGTAGGTCAAACATTTTTATGTCAGTACTGCTAAGCAAGTCAAAGAAATATTTTAGTGTGTAATGATGTCAGGACTGTTGTGTGTATTGCTGTACTGTCTAATAATGGTACCACTGTTATTTTGTTAGCATATATTGGACTATAGTAGTGCAGGCATTAATTGTATCTGTGCTTGTTCCTTATTATCACATGTGATCCTGATGGCAGAAGTGTGGGACTTCTGCCATCTTATGCCAGAGTATTAGCAGACTGTGATGATGATGGTGGCCAAGCAGAGGCACAATCAGGGGATGCAGAGGTTGAATCTAATACTGAGGTTGACATACAGCCATCCCCTGAAATTCCATCAGACACAGCCAGTAGGCCTACAACTACCCATTCAAGTCAGCCTTCAGATACTGGGCAGGTGGAGAGTGCGACAGTTGATCATGAAAGTGTGGTTTAGTGCCTGTCGACTCTGGCCATAGCCACAGTGTGGGTGAGTGAAAGCCCTTTCTATTAATGTAAAGCCTTCCCTCTTCCATGGGTGGTGCCTTAATTTCTACATGAGTGCAATCTATGGCATCCAGTACTTCAGGCTAGTGTGCTACAGGATAGAACATTTGCATATTTCTGGTCCTATCCTCAGGAGTACAGGGAAAATATATGTGGTAACTAGCATGATGGAGCATAACATGCAAGAATTGATGGAGAATCCTGGATGCTGATGCCTGTGACACCCCCCAGCATGTCCCCTGTTCATATCTGAAAGTTACCTGTAGCTAACATTCTAAGTGTTACACATACCTTTGTCTCCACTGGGATGGGTTCCCCTTGGTTTGACTTGGCTCTGAGTTGAGGACAACAAAGGTTGCAGAGTTCCTGCAGTTTGTTTATATCCACCCTGTAGTATTCTACAATTTTCACATCAGTAGATTGTGATAAGTTACCTGGGGCCTGAAAACTCTTCTCCTTTTTGTCCTTCGTCTATTCACAGCAGTAGCAGCAAAGACTTCTGCCTGTTGCACATATACATGAATTTAAGCAACAGCAGTCCCTAATACTGTTTCTGTGTAGACTCCTTTCCATAACTGTATTCCAGTAGGTTTTGGAATTCACAGGGAAAGCCAGCACTGAGTCTACATTGTTGCTTTATAACTTGTTGAAGAGATCCTCCATGTTGGATTGGTTGACTAGTATACAGTTCAGCTGCTTACGCTAAAATTTGCATGCCACAGTGTTTACCTTGCTTGCGCTGTGACACGCACACTGTGGAAATGGACTTTATAGGCTTTATTGAATCTGACTGTTTATTTATTTATGTATTTCTTTTAAATTTGATTATTATTAGGGGACAAGGCTGTAGTATGTATTAAGCAGAGTAAATTCAGTAGTTGGACCATCTTTATAAGATATAGTATGGCTTCAAAAATCTAATAGCTGGAAGCCCATTTGTTTATTATACAACTATTATTTCCTAGGCCTTTATTATTATTTGTGTCTCTTATATCATCTAGGGCAGGTTTTAGTATTATTTTCATGTATTTTATTTCTTTAGTATCCCAAATAAAATTAGCCCTGGGATTCAATAAGCAAAGCCTATATGAAGTATATGTGTTAGCAAGATGGTACTCAATGTGTATCATTGCACAATGCTTATTAATGAGACACAGTGCACTTCAGCTAGGTTTCACTGCTCACAGCAGTGTTGATGGCCATGAAACCATTTTAAACTGACTGCGGATAGCAATTCTGTGTAAAGAAGAACAACTAATGTGCATGGATTTGCACGGAATGTCACAATGATCACCAGGGCTTTACAAACAATTTATCATTTTGTTAGTGCAACACATATGCACAGAGGCCTACTTAATCAGAGGTCACAAAAACAGTAATAGGAACATATTTGACCATATATGTCACTTCAGAATGTGTTAGAATGTAACACTCAAACTCTTAGTATGAGAAATGTGGTTGTACATTAGCATGAACTTTCTGAAGAGCATGACGTTTGAAACTCAAATGTCAGTCATTGGTTTCTGACTGCATTCTGCAATAACATGCCAATGATTTGCCAGGAAAAATGTTATGAGGAAAAGATCACAAATATGACACAAAAACTGCAC
The DNA here is from genome assembly GCF_019279795.1 of Protopterus annectens. NCBI lineage: Eukaryota > Metazoa > Chordata > Ceratodontiformes > Protopteridae > Protopterus > Protopterus annectens. The sequence continues at coordinate 359,962,261 of NC_056733.1, read as the reverse complement.
ATTCTGCAAAGTCAGGGCAGTTGAGAAGTATGCACTCAAATGTATGTATTACTGAGTCACATCAATTCAGAGATCATGCCAGTGATATGGCAAAAAACACATATTTAATAAAGAAAACATCCAGACATCCTGGGAATATCTGGACAGTTGAGAGGTATGAATAGGAAGTATATGGTGCAAACACAGTACAGGACAGTGTACCTACAGTGCAGAGTATTGTGATATCCCATTCCTGGCATACTAGTAGAAGGGGTAGCAATGTCCAAGAGGCTATCTCCTGACCAAGTTTGAAATTTCTGAGCAGTGTTACAGGAGTTTGGAGACATGTGCAGTGAGAAACCAGGGTGCACCCACCTGCTGCAGCACCATGTGGATATAGGGCCCCAAAGACCTATCAAGCAGGCACCTTACAGGGGCCTAAGTGAGTCAGATAAGCTCTGAGGGAGGAGATAAAGGAGATGTTGAAACTGGGAGTAATCCTGAAGTCCAGCTGTTTCTTGGCCTTCCCAGTGCTGTTTGCACTAAAGAAGGATGTCAGCAACAGTTTCTGTGTGGACTACAGAAGACGAAATAGTCACACAGAGTCAGATACCTACCACAAGCCTAGGACAGATGAACCCTTAAAGATGCTGGGTGGGGCTAAGTATCTGACCACTATTGATCTGACCAAGGGCTACTGGCAGGTGCTGTTGACTCCCAACACTAGAAAGAGATCAGCCTTTGTGAATCCTTTTGGCTTGTATGAGTTCATGAAGATGCCCTTTGGGATGGAAAATGCCCTAGTGACTTTATAGAGGCTGGCATATCATATCTTAGCAAGATCGGGAGATTATGCTGTTGCTTACCTGGATGATGTTGCCATCTACAGCAATTCCTGGCAAGAACACCTTCAGCATGTCAGGGAGGTGCTGGGCCAACTGCAAAAGGCAGGGTTATGCAGCTGTTGAAAAGTAATGTAGAGCCATAGTATGGGCACTGCAGAAACTTCAGCCTTATATGCATGGAAGGAAATTTGACTGTAGTTCCTGACCACAATCCATTAACATGGCTACATAGAGACAGCCAGAAAAATGTCAAGTTATTAAGGTGGAGCTTAGGATTGCAGGCATGTGATATGACTGTACAACACCACAGCGGTGTCAGCAATGCCAATGCAAATGGTCTCTCAAGACAGAGAATGGGGTTACATTTTCCCAGACAGGCTTATTTCTCTCAAGCTGCATTTCTCAAGGGTCACTTGAAAAACTAGCTTGAGTCTTCAAAGTGGGGAGAGGTGTAATGATAATAGGTACTGCCAATCATGTCAGGAGAAGTAGGGCAGTGGATGTATGACTTCTGCCAGCACAGCTAGCTGGAATTTTGTAAATAATTATATGAAATTTGTATATCAAACTGATTTGTACAGATGCTTGTACTGAAAATGTATTTATGAGGTTTGCATGTGTTAAAATGTATCAACAGTGCACCTTGCAGGAATGAAAAGAAATGTACATGTATTATTGTAACTGGATTAAATGTATATGTTTTAATAGAGGACACTGAGACAACACAGGATAAGCAGTAGCTTACATTAAGAAAATTAAGGGAAATGGAAATGAGCTGTTAAACCATTAAAACTGCACCCACAGTACTGAATAGGACTGGAGACGGTGGGTCTGGAAGAAGCCTTTATTCATTAGCTCAGTATAAAGAGGGGAAGCCCCATGCACTGAAATAAACATTTAGATGTGTATTGTAGCTGTCTATGCTAAATTTCTGTCACAACTTCAAAGGGGGATACTGTGAGAACCCAGAGTCAGATGACCAGATGAATTCATTCTGCAAGACATCTTGAATATTATATTTGACAGGGAGTAATCTCTGAGTATGGAGTATTCTGTTTTGAGGAACCTGACTAGAAAGAATGATCGCGTATTTCACTGTGCCTTGCTCTATCAAGTAAGTTATTAGGGAATAGTAGTTCTCACAGATTCAGTTAGGAATATAGTGAAGCTTAGTTTAGAGTTTGTTTTTCTTTATTTGTATAAGTCTGTCCATCAATGTTATTTTCAGTATTTCCTGTGAGTTGAACTCTGTGGTTTACTGTAAATATATATGTAGTATTTTCTTGTTTTTTTTATTTATTATTAACTCATTCACTCCAATGGAGCTCAGGAAGTTTGCACTGCAACTTCGAATGGGCGGAGCCTAATCCTTTTTGACAGAATCAAATGATGTCCTGACATTTCACACAAATGTACATATTTCTGGGACCATATGGCTTATGAAAGAAGTATAAATGGCAAACTCTCCAGTACAAACTGTTTTTGCAGTGGTAGTAATTGTTAGGTCCTATGTCTTAAACTGAATTTTATAAGTCACAGTAAACACAGTAACTATTACATTTGTAACATTTTATAAACAACTTACAATATCTCTGCAGCCACTCAAGTTGCATACATACAACATTATATTCATCTAGCTCAGAGCTTTCATATAAGGCTAATAAGTTCTGTCTGTGTTACTTAGTTGTTGAGATATTTAATAAAATGTGAAAATTATATCTATATAAAGTAATATCATAAAAACAACAGTTAATATCTATTTATCTGCACTAGATAGAGGTCAAATATTAATGCAGTTGAGTTTGCTAACGTAAGCTTTAAGATGAAATATTTTTAAACCTTGTATATATTATGGTTTTAGAATTATCGATTCAGAAATGAACACACAATATTTGATGCCTAGAGGTGTCAGTAGGAGTTAACTGCAGATGCACTTGGAGGCATCACTTGGATGTAATGAGTTAAATATATTTAAACTTTTCATTGTGGTTGGTCATTTTTAGAAAATATATAAGCATTTAGAGTATTTGCACATATTTATTTTGTGATAATTCTGGCCACTCCTGAAAGCCTTGCTGCTTGGTCTGCATTACCATTTGTATTAACATTAACCTCACTCAGCATAATTAAGTACCCTTTTAAGAGCCTTACAATAACTGACTGGTGGCAGTGAATCTACCTTATAGTTTGGGCAAAGTAAGTAGAGTGGGTAATCTGTACCAGCATTTCCCAGGTGTGTGTGTGTGTGTGTGTGTGTGTGTGTGTGTGTGTGTGTGTGTGTGTCTGTGAAAATTAAATCTCAAAAAATGTGTGTCAGTTACTTATGGCAGGGGCATGAAGCACTAGTTTCACAGTGGAGTGGGGAGCCTTATTGGGGAACTGTGTAGAGGCAAATACAGACACCCAGACCCCTGGCTGAGTGTGTGCCCTGTGTGCTGTTAAGGGAAATTGTGCATTAGGCTGTGAGGTCTGCATCTGAAAATTGTGGGTGTATCCATTTGTATTCAAAGTGCACATCCCTATCTAGTGTCAGTGGTGAGGATTAAGGCTCCTTGATTACTGGCGCAGATTGGGAACGTCACATATTGGTGAGCAGTGGGGGGATATTAATTGAACTTCTGTACCCATAACCAGTTGTCACTAAAAAGGTGTACTCTCAAGCAGCAACAAAGTAGACATAGAGTTTCATATCACAGTAATTTTATTTATTTACTTTTTGTTAGCTTAGTTAGTCAGGGAGAGCAGGCAAGGATGTCAGCAGAAGATTATGGCAAGCTCAAAATGGGCCAGTTGGCTGAGATGTGCCAAGCCAAATGACTGATACATGCCAACCTGACTAAAGGGGAAATTATTGCAGCCTTAATCACAGTTGCAGCACAGGCCAGCAACCAGGAAGACAACCAGTATGGCATTGGGGATGTACAGCTCTCAGAAAGAGGGCAGTTCAACTTTTCCTCAGAGGAATTAAAAATTGGTCTGGAGTTAAAGAGACTTGAACTGGAGGCCAAACTGTTGGAATTAGAATAAGCAGAGTAAATGCGTCATTTGAAGGCTGAAGAAAAAGAGAGACTGAGATGTTTAAAAGCCAAAGAAAATGAGAGGCAGAGGCAACATGAAATGGAAATGTTGTCTCTTCACCAAGGTCATGGAGGTAATGGGGAAGGGAGTAACTGTACACCAGAAACAATAATGGTCAGTAAACTTCTTCCTCAGTACCAAGAAGGTGATAATTTTCAAAGTTTTAGTCATATATTTGAAAGAGTTTGCAAACAGTATAATGTTGACTGAACACTCTGGGTACAGTACCTCACACCTTTACTCCATGGTAAAGCTGTAACTGCTGTATCTAAATGTTATGATACTGATTGTTAAAACTATGATAGAATTAAAAATATTTATTGGAATGTTTTACGTTAACACCTGAAGCTTACAGAAAAAAACATTTCATGAGCATAGAGGCAAGGCAGATGAAAATGTGTGTGATTAGATTGCTGAGTTAAGCACTTATTTTCATAGGCGGGTAAGTGGGTGTCAGGTCACCATGTTTCAAGAGCCAGCAGATGCTTTGGTGAGGGAACACCCCCTTAGCACTTTGCCTGAGGACATGAGAATCTGGTTGAAAGACAGGGAATGTAACTCTGTAGATGAGCTGGGGAAAAGGGGATCTCTACTTAGCAAGCAGGTAATCACTTCCCAGGAAAGGAATACCCAGTGCTGCACATGGATATAAGTGAACCCATGGTGGGCCTATACCACCCCAACAGAGTCTGTCAGTAACAGGGAAAGCCACTATTTCAGGTACACAGCCAGGCTCATGAATTAAATGTTTTAAATGTAACCAGTGGTACCATGTAGCCTTTAGATGTCACAGAGGCAAGGTGGGGAACAAATGGTGGGGGAGCTAACAACTGAGGCTAAGAGAATGCCAGTGATAAGTTGCCTGGAGACAACATGGGTACCAAACTACCACCAGAGTTTGTATCTCATCTTGGTGGATGGAAAATAGGCCACTGCTAAGAGAGACACAGCCTCTGATATAACCATTGTGAAGCCTGCAGTGGTTAAAGAGGAGCAGTGTTTGCTTGGGCAGTCCACTCCAGTCAGAACTTTAGGAGGGATCCCATTCCAAATATCTTTGGCAAGGGTTCATCTTGACTGTAAGTTTGGAAAAGGAAGCAAGCAAGTAGGTGTGTTTGCGGATATCCCTGCAGATATCTTAATATGGAATGATTTTGATAATGCAGTAACTTTTATGCATGCAGTCACACACAGACAGGCTTGGAGACAGGCATGTGGGTCTGGTATCCTGGAGGAATACCCAGACAGACCCCATCTCTGAAGCCAGAACTGGTGATGTGGCTAATTCAGGGAGGGAGCTACCCTTTTTCAGTGAGCCTGAAGATGAATCATGACTACTGTTAGGTACTGATGTTCCCTTGGGTAGGGTGACTGCAAGAACAGAGGTGATTGGTAGTACCCAGGCTGACAGTGAGGCACCACTGTCAGAAGATACCAGACATCCTGTGGAAGGGGAGCTATGAAAAGTCACAATGATAGAGTTGAGACAGGCTCAGTTCTCAAACCATACATTACAAGGCTTGAGGGAGGTAACTATGGAGATACCTGATTCTCAAGGAAAAGGGGAGTCTGTATACTGGAACAAAGGGTTACTATATCGATAGTCGACCATGAGGAAGAGCTAGAAGGTGAGGTAATACAGCAGTTGGTAGTGCCCAGAGTATACTGACTGGCACTTCTAGCCATAGCCAATGACATTCCTTTTGCAGGTCATATGAGTATAAAGTCCAAGAGATGTATTAGGCAGAACTTTTATTGGCCTGGGATTGCCAGGGATGTAACAGGGTACTGCAGGACCTGTGACCAGTGCCAAAATGTAGGCAAGGCAGGAGACAAGGTCAAAGCTCCTTTGATGTCTTTGCCTGTGAATGAGGAGCCATTCAAGAGGGTAGCTATGGATATTGCAAGGCCTATGAGTACCCCTAAGCTCTACAGGGAATAAGCATATCATTTTGGTAGTAGATTATGCTACTAGACACCCTGAGATAGTAGCTCTGTCCTCTAGCAAGGCAGAGAAGGTGGTGAATGCTTTGCTAAAAATTTTCAGCAGGGTAGGTTTCCCAAAAGAAATACTGACTGACAGAGGTGCCAATTTCATGCCAGACCTGCTGGATTGTCTGTAGGAGCATTGTGGGGTGAAGCACCTAAAGACAACCCCTACCATCCACAGACTAATGTACTTGTGGACAGATTAAACTCTCTGCTAAATACCATGCTACTGGCATTTGCAGACCAGTTTGAGAGAGATTGTGACAAATATTTGCCCCATCTGTTGTTTGCTTACAGAGAGGTACCCCAAGAATCCACAGATTTTTTACCCGTTGAGTTGCTGTATGGGCATAGGGTGAAGGTACCTTTAGATTTGATTTGTGATGAGTGGGAGGGTGAGTGTGAATGCCACAAGTAGTTTGTTGTGGCATATATCTTAAACCTCAGGATAAGGCTTAGGGTGCTCATATGCTTGACCCAGGAGAACCTGGCAAGAGCCCAACAGCAGAAAATGGTCTGGTATGACAGGAATGCTCAAGCCAGAGAGCATGCTGTGGGACAGCAGGTTATGGTGCTCTTTCCTCTCAGACACAATAAGCTACAGACAGCTTGGAAGGGACCCTTCTAAGTGGTAAGGAAAGTCAGTGATGATAACTACATGGTAGAACTACTAGGCAGGAGCACAAATTGTAGCATGTTAACATGATAAAACCTTACCATGATACAGAGGACCTTGTGCTGAGTATTTGCAGTGGATGGCAGGAGGAGTCTGAGGGGGTTCTGGTGATTGATCTACTCTGTGAGGCTTGTACTGATACCTCAGTGGAAGGGGTAGCAATGTCCAAGAGGCTATCCCCTGACCAGGATTGAGAAATTTGAACAGTGTTAAAAGAGTTTGAGGACATGTTCAGTGAGAAACCAAGGTGTACCCACCTGGTGCAGCACCATGTGGATACAGGGTGACAAAATCCTATCAAGCAGGCAACTTACAGGGTGCCTAAGTGAGTCAGACAAGCTCTGAGGGAGGAGATAAAGGAGATGTTGGAACTGGGAGTAATCCAGAAGTCCAGCAATCTCTTAAGCTCCCCAGTGCCACTTGTACTAAAGAGGGACGGCAGCACCAGGTTCTGTGTGGACTACAGAAGACTAAATAGTCACACAGAATCAAATGCCTAACACATGCCTAGGACAGATGAATCCTTACAGAAGCTGGGTGGGGCTAAGTATCTGATCACTATTGATCTGACCAAGGGCTACTGGCAGGTGCTCTTGACTCCCAACACTAGAAAGAGGTCAGCCTTTGTGACTCCTTTTGGCTTGTATGAGTCAATGAAGATACCCTTAAGATGAAAAATACCCCATCAACTTTCCAGAGGCTTGTATATCATATCCTAGCAAGAGCAGGAGATTATGCCCTTGCTTTACATGAATGATGTCATCTACAGCGATTCCTGGCATGAGCATCTTCAGCATGTCAGGGAGGTGCTGGGCTGACTGCAAAAGGCAGGGTTGACCATTAAGCTCAGTAAGTGTCAGGTGAATATGGCAGAGATCTTGTATATGGGGCATAGCATGGGGAATAGTAAGATCAAGCCAGAACGTTCCAATGTGGAACCCATTCAGGCATGGCCTGCCCCTGTTACCAAAAAGCAGGTGAGGGCATTTTTACAGATGGCTATAAAAAGTTTGTCCCAGTTATAGCACAATAGCTGCTCCCCTCTCAAACCTGACAAGGAAAAACAGGCCAGATAAGGCAGTGTTGACCACAACATGTGAGCAGGCATTCCAGAAGTTTAAAGGAGATTTGGGAGGTCCCCCCCTCTGTTAGCCGTCCAGATTACAGGAAAATAATTTGTTGTGCAGGTGGATGCTTCAAATCATTGGATGGGGGCTGTACTTAACCAGGTTTCCTCAGAAGAAAAAGAGCACCCAGTGGTATATATTAGCCATAGAATCCAAGCCAAGGAGGAATGTTATGCAGCTGTAGAAAAGTAATGTCTAGCCATAGTATGGGCACTGCAGAATCTTCAGCCTTATCTGCATGGTAGGAAATTTGACTGTAGTTACAGACCACAATCCCTTAACATGGCTATATAGAGACAGCCAGCAAAATGACAGTTATTACGGGTGGAGCTTAGGATTACAGGCAAGTGACATGAAAGTACAACACCATAGTGGGGTCAGCAATGCCAATGCAAATGGTCTCTCAAGACAGAGAATGGGGTTACATGTTCCCAGACAGGCTTATTTCTCTCCAGCTGCATTTCACAAGGGTCAATTGAAAAACTAGCTTGATTCTTCAAAGAAGGGAGAGGTGTAATGATAGGAAGCACTGCCAGCCATGTCAGGAGAAGTAGAGCAGTGGATGTATGACTTCTGCCAGGACAGCTACCAGGAATTTTGTAAATAATTATATGACATTTGTATATCAAACTGATTTGTACAGATGCTTGTACTGAAAATGTATTCAGAGGTTTGCCTGTGTTAAAGTGTATCAACAGTGCACCTTGCAGGAATGAAAAGAAATGTATGTGTATTATTGTAATGGAATCAAATGCATCTGTTTTAATAGAGGACACTCAGACAATGGAGGTTAACCAGCTAATTTACTTTAAGAAAATTAAGGGAAATGTAAATGAGCTATTAAACTATTAAAATGGCACCCACAGTACTGAATAGAACTGGAGACTGTGGGTCTGGAAGAAACCTTTGTTCATTAGCTCAGTATAAAGAGGGGAAGCCCCAGACACTGCCATGAACATTTCGATGTGTATTGTAGCTGTCTATGCTGAATTCCTTTCTCAGCTTCAAAGGGGATACTGTGAGAACCTAGAGTCAGGTGACCAGATGAAGTCATTCTGCAATTCATCTTGGATATTATATTTTACATGTCATAATATCTTAGCATGGAGTATTCTGTTTTGGGGAACCTGACTAGAAAGACTGTTCATGTATTTCATTGTGCCTTGCTCTATGAAGTAAGTTATTTGGGAATACATCCAGTCAGGAATATAGTGAAGCTTAGTTTAGAGGTTGCTTTTATTTACTTGTATAAGTCTATCCATCAATATTATTTTTAATATTTCTTGTGGTTTGAACTCTGTGGTTTACTGTAAATATATATTTAGCATTTTCTTGTTCTTTAATTATTTATTATTAAACATATGTAAACTTTTCATTGTGGCTGGTCCTTTTTAGAAAATATATAAGCTTTGAGAGTATTTGCACATTTTTATTTGGTGATAACTCTGGCTACTCTTGACAGCCTTGCTGTTTGATCAATATTACCATTCATATTAATATTAACTTCACTCAGCATAATTGGATACCCTTTTTAGAGCATTACAGTAACTGACTGGTGGCAGTGAATCTACATTATAGTCTGGGCAAAGTTGGTAGTGTAATCTGTGCCAGCCTTTCCTAGGTGTTTTGTCTGTGTACGTGCATGTGTGTGTGTGTGTGTGTGTGTGTGTGTGTGTGTGTGTGTGTGTGTGTGTGTGTGTGTCCTGGTTTCACAGTGTCAGTGGGGAGGCTTATTGGAGACCTGGGTAGAGGCAGATAGAAACACTCCAGACCCCAGGCTGAATGAATGCACTGTGTACTCTTAAGGGATATTGTGCTTGATGTGGTCCGCATCTGGAAATAGTGAGTGTATCCATTTGTATTCCAAGTGCATGTCCCTCTCCAGTGCAAACATGAGGATTATAGCTCCTTGATTACTGGTCCAGCATGGGGACATCACAATGATAAAAACTAATACTCCAGTCATGTAAACAAATTACTTCATCTCTAAGGAGGATGATATTCTCTTGGAAGTCCTTACATAGAATGTTTATTACACCACATAAAGCTGAATTGATGTTTAATAAAGACATAGTATGCTGGAGAAGTAAACTAAATGTTAAAGCTGACTGGCAGCATATGTTTTATGATTGTATAAAACGTATATTGGGATAATATGAATTCTGTCTTACAGTCTGTTTTTAATGATAACTTTATGCTTAATAAATCACTTATTTTATTTAATACACCTATTCTCATTTGTGTCACGAAAATAAAATACCCTCTTTTATGGAGTATCTTAAGATTAGCAAAAAATGTCATCCCCAAGAACTGAAAGAATCAGATTACTCCTACTATGAAGAAATGTATACAGTTGGTGACTGAAGTTTGTCATCTTAAACTTATCACGATCAAGACAAAAACATCTAGAATCACCTCTTCATATAATATATGGTTGAAATTCAAAGAACTGCTGGATAAACAGACTTTAATAATTCACTAAAACTACTCATCACATTTCTTTTTTTGTTTAAAAAGCTTTGTTTTATAGTAGATACAATTTTAAATAGTTATTTTAGTTGTTTTATATTGTTCTTTTAGATATCTATATTTGTTGTATAATATTTATATTATCATATATTAATATTTTGTTGTTAAAATTTTCAATAAAAATAATTGAGAAAAAAGAACATACACACCACATTATTTGTGCTTTCTAATCATTCAGAAAGATTATAATACATGTACATGTAGTTTGCACTTTGTGGAAACCTTTATGAATCCTCCTCAGTATTTAAAGCTGCATGAAAATCAGTAATAAAACTTAAATTAGGAGGAAGAAGGTGTGAGTTATGCTTGTGTTGTCTGTTCACTCAGAACAGTGTACACATAGTGTAGGCATTACTGAATCCCAGGGAATGTGTTATTCAGAAATTTCTAATTCTAGTTATCAAGTCATGTGACGTTGATATTTTGTCTCTTTCTGACTGCATTTCAAAAGCATATCAGTAATACATAAATATGAAATAATCTTCTTCTGTGGTGGGATTAAATCTTTCAGGCTAATATATTATTTCAGTTCTTTAATGTCCAAGTAAAAATTATTATCCTTCTGATGCACAAGAATCCATACCATATAAGATGTAGTTAAGGCCTCTTCCTAAAATTAAGCTTTCCTTCATATTAGTATCCAATATATGTTTGCCAAATTAAAAAAAAAAATCTGCTTTGATATTGCATAATAATCATAGCAAACATTCCTTCCTTATCCTTACAGTTTAAAAGGATCTTTGACATTATGATATTCTTTTTTCAATAATATACCAACCCCTCTTTTCTTGTACTAGAATAAAGATTGTGATAATGTTTCATATTGTGATAATTCAAAATTTCCTCCTTCCACTTCGAATAAATGTGTCTCTTGCAAAAATACTAGATGTTATTTATTTGCTTTTAAACATTTAATCAGACTACCTCTTTTTCAAACCATTCAGACATTTAATGTTCAGTTAAATCTAGTTCTGTCATCCTACGTTTCTGTTAAGTTTCACCAGTTTTAATTTTCTTAATTGGAGCAGTGTGTACCTTTATTACTTCTTCAAGAACTATCCCCAAGCAATAATTAATTTGACTCTGTAGTTCTACTCTTTCCATTCAAATACGTGGACTCAACATATGCAGTTGGTATCTTCCTAACAAAAATATGTGTGCAAAATTCATTGCTGTAGTGTTTGTGCAGGAAACTCATATGCTGCAGGTATTGAACAGAGACAGGTGTATTGTGGAAGGTATAAGTGGAGTTGTGATGTTAGTGCTAAAACTTTTGGATATAGCAACATTTTCAGAATTAGGGGGTAGGAGTGTATGTGAAAGTGTTTGCAAGTTACGGTAAGGAAAATGCTATGTAAGAAGATAGATTTAGTGTTGTGCATGCTTGTCTGACAGTCTTATGTAGATGTAGTGTTACAGAAAGGTTTTTTCCTAATATAAATTACAGGGTTAGGAGAAAGTTTTGTGTTAGCATGTATTGCTAAAGTACAAAGCCCATTGTACATCTTAGCAATGCATTCTAACCGTAAGACTGCCCCTGTCCTGGCCCTAACTGTAACTGCCACATATTATCTATAAAAATGCTTTCCATAACACTACCACTACTTAGGGCTCTCTGAATGTGGTGGTAGGCTATATGATCACAAAAGGAACTATTTTACAAACTGTTTGGTTTTTCTTATGTTTGATTTTTGGTGAATGATTTAATATTTGTCCATTTTAATCACTTGCAATGAATCTGAATAAGCATACTTTTAAAGATAAAGTGACAAGAAATTATAATAAAAATTAGAAAAACATGTAAAACAATTATTGGAATTTAATAATTCATACCCTAATAAAACACATCCAATTAAACTACCCAACTACCAGCTTTCTTCTAAAAAAGAATGTGTCTATTAGCATTATGTATATTAAGTGATTTATATAGAATGGGTTTGCATTTATACTCTTATTCAATTATTTTAGATTAATTTATAAGGAGATACCCTTCTGCACTCCCTTTCTTATTTTCCCTCCATCCATCTGTCATAAGTCTTATATTACTTAGTTTTGTCCTGTAGATTTTGTCTTAGGTATTAAGAAGAAGATGATGCATAACTCATAATGCTTAATTACATATTTATTCCTTAGATCTATGCACTCAACAAAATTATGTTTTTTCAAATATTCTTTGCTTGAGAAACTAAACAACATTCTGCAAAATAGTCTAAATGTAATAGCAATAATTTACTAATGAAATAGTTTAGATTTATGATGAAGATTTCTCACTTAAGTATATCACATAAAATAATATAACCCCATATACATATATATAAATATTTATACATACCTCTTTCAGCATAGTTCCTTATACACAATAATTAATTAATATGTCGCATTTCTTATATATATATATATATATATATATATATATATATATATATATATATATATATATATATATATATATATATATATATATATATTTAATGAATGGTAGAATCCATTGATACTTCAATAACACGTTGTGAAATAAATGTGTGAAGAACTCATATTCACATTTAGTGTCTAAATAGTTTGAAAAAGAGGTAGTGTGATTAAATACTTAAAAGCAAATAAATCACATGTATTTTTACAAGATGCACATTTATTCCAAGCAGTAGGAGGCAGTTTTGAAGTATCACAACATGAAGTCATATTCAGCTTCTTGTATTCCATACTCTTCATAAAAAATTTAGCTTGTGTTTGTTACACAAATCAGTTGCTTGAGTGTGATGTCTGTAATAGCGGTATAATGTATTCCACTCCCTTATAGTTAATTTTCCTTTTTCTAATTAGTTTAGCATAAGCTGCACCCTTTGCATCCAGTATATATCTGTCTATCTATCTGTCTAGCTAGCTAGCTATCTTTCTATCTACCTATCTCTTTATATAAAATATGCTAAAGATGATACACTTAAAGAAATGAGCAAGGAACCACCATGTTTTGTATTGTCTTTATATTTGATATATATTTTTATACATTTGAAAAATCTGTATCAAATGTCTAAACCTAGTAAGCTTTGTAGGTTTTACTACAAGTGCTAGAATCCCAACCACTAGAAGACCACTGACTCAAAGCGAGGGACTCTAGCATCTTGCAGTTTGTATAGGCTACCTCTCACACTCTAACTAGAGTATGGATTCAGGCAAGTAGCTGCCATAACTTACCCAAACACATTATTTGAGTCCAAGCAAGGTAGGAGTGGGAGATGAAGGGAGGGAGTGTGTGGGGTGTTCAGGGTTAGGGAGTGGGAGAGAGGTTTTAAAGTTAGAAAGTAGCAGGTTGGTTTTAAGCTTAGGGAGCAGGAAGAAAGCTTTGGGTTAGTACTTGATGAGGAATTTAGGTTTAGAAAGGAGGGTTAAAGTTTTAATGTTAGGAAGAGGGGAATCAGGCTAGGGATGGGGTAGGAGTTTTAGGGTTAGAGTTAAAGCTCTCAAAGAGCTATGCAGTTAAATATGGCTGTGTGTTGACAGGGTTAAATATATATGTAAAACTGAGCTATTAGGAATGAGAGCAATTAGGTTTTTAAGTAAGTAGCATTGTGAACGTTTTTCATGAGCTAATTGCATGCCAGCATTTGTAGTAGACCTAGATTGTCAAAACTGTTCCCAGTATACACATTTAACTAGTTCAGTAACACAACTTCTGTTTAATATAGCTTCAGTGTAATGTTTATATTCATATTTAAAATTCAAAACTACCTAAAAGGAGTACTTAACTCTGAACATAATCAAAAATCAGAAGGAAATTCAAGCTACAGCCCTTTAAATTCAGAGCCCACATAAATGTTGGCATTACATTTTTGAGGAATCTTTAAAAAAATTACATTTCTGTTATAATAACTTTTTATGTCAGTGTATCAGTAGTAAACTACTGATAAAAGAAAGTATGACACCACACTTCTAGAAAACAGCACCTATTATAATAAGTTCACACTGTCCAAACATCACTATATCTAAAATGACAATAACTTTCTACCCCTCTGCTTCTCTGACAAGATCAGTCTCTTTTTATTAGAATTATATGCAGTCAGGCATGCTTGTCTTAGTCAGCCTATACCAGCAAATCATTGTGTGTAATGCAATGAGTTTCTTTCTTTTTAACCAGAATGTATATTCTGTTTTTAAACAATAGAATCAAACTCTTAGCAACAATTTAGTGTGTTAACCCCTCTTAAATCATAACGACTCTGTACCATTGCTTTTAACTTCTCCTCCAGAATCAGGGGCAAATATATAAATAATCAGGAGCAGTCAGGGACACATTTTAAAATATTAACTTGAGAAGCTGAAAAAATAACAGAATGTAAATTGGAATGGATTTTCTTAAGGAAAAGAAGTGTATAACTCTACTGTCATTATTTATTAAGTATAACTCACCATCCTTTTTACTAAAATCACAAATTTTAGGAAGAATTACAAGAGAAACAACTAAGTTTTGAGGCAAAATCAAGGGCATCTCTGAAAATCAGGGACACTTAAAAGGTATGCTCTAGAAGTCTGATATTAAGTCATGTGAGACATGTTGACTTGATTTATGACTAAAATTTGCTCCTGTATGTATTATACTAACTTACGTTTAACTTCTAAAACTGGCTACAGTTTCTCTAATAATTAAATCATTGTCATGTAAGTTGTATATATTGTTAACCAGTGTGGTCACATCAGGTCTAATATTGTATAATTATTTAAACTGTAGTTATTTTTGTATTAGTTTTGAAGTTTGTAAAAATATTGCTCTCAAAATGTGTTTAGACCCTTTGGAGCTTTTTTCCCTGGGCCTCCATTGAAATTGGGCACCTACCCAGTCAGACTTTGCTGCTAATCATATGTCAATAAATAAATACATCAGTAATAAATGAAAGTAACTTTGGCATCACACTATAAAACCAGCAGGAAGCCCCATTCATTTATTTAAATGTGTACAATATACAATCTCCAACTCACTTAATTTGAAAAATAACACTTGCATTTGTAACATGATTGACTTTAATAATTAATACCAGGAACAAACGATCATGAATATTCATTGCCTAATTTGCATATTAGAATTTCAATTTTAGGTGTTTCTATTCTATAATTTGCTATTTTTGAAAATACTAATATAATTACAATTAGTTTAGCATTTAATTTACATCTCATTAATGCTAAATGGCATTGTATCTTATAAATATATGTAAAACGAACAATTCAAATTTCTTATTATAAAAAATAGGATATTTTCCTTGACTAGTTATGTTAGTTTTGTATGCCATTCCACTATTAACAGCTTGATTGCATGGTCTATAGCAGACTTTTATGAAAACATTTTGTGTCCTTTTTTAATACCACAAACATATAATTTTGAGATGTTTTTCATTCTTTCAAAGTTTCCGCATAATAAAAAGCCCACTGGCCAGCCTATACATAAATCTTTGTCTTCCTTCTTCTGTATGGAAGAAGGTGTTGGAATTTTGAGTTTATGTATAGCCTCATTCCATTAATTCTTTCCAGAAGTCATCTTCAAGGAAAAAAATAAAACCATTTTGAGTTCCCAATACTTGAACATTATTGTTTTTGACATTAGAAGTAAATTCATCCACTGTGTTTAAAAATTCTAGGACCTGTTAAAAGGAAAAAAATTTAACTTTTCTGGATATAATAAATAAACTGATATGTTATATGACCAACATTTTCTTCCTCTAAATGCAATTTTGTTGCACAGTCATTATACAACCTTACGACATTTTGTTGTATGATTATTTGCAGCTAAGATCAGGCTGTTTTAAGTATTGATCCTAATCCACTTATGAAATAATTTTCATAAGACTGGATCTGGGATGACATGAAGGATTCATAAGTACAGGTTTTGCCAGTTTTTCTATGTACCCTCTCTATTCCAAAAGAAAACCTTCTTACTTGTTTAGTTTTGGAGGAATCTAGGATGTTAAGAAAGTAATCATGTCAATCTCTTCAGTTTACCGAACCACTCTAAAATCTCTTACATTATTCTGTCTTTCTATAAATTCTAGTTACTCTGCTTTATTATTTAACCAAGTGTTTCAAAGTTCTGTATGGATTTATGCCTCTTTCTTTCTTCTTTCTTTAATTTTCTTTCATTCTTTCTTTCTTAACTTTCATGATATTTAATGATGTTTTATACCTTGAAGCTTAGAAGTAAGTTTTTCAATCATAGTTTTAAGTGTCCTACTCTGTTTTGAACAATTATTTTGTGTAAAGTTCATGTTGTTTTGAAACTGGTTGATGTTTAAAGTAAACTTTGGAAAATATGTCAAAACATCCTGAAAATTGTTTTTCAAAGACATTTCTACAAGTTATCTGTGAATTCATGGAGTTAGTACTTATGAACAATGTGTTTATATTTGACAATCAGTTATACATTCAAAAGGATGGCGTAGCTATGGGCACTTCTTGTGCCAATAGCTACGCCAACCTTGTCATGGCATGCTGGGAGTTTAACTCTCTATTTGAGAACACTGCATATCAGAATTATGTGTCATTTTACACCCGTTTCGTTGATGACCTTTTTATTATTTGGAAAGGAGACGAACAACAACTCTTAGAATTCCATAGAGATATAAACACCCACACGGACTATCTCAAGTTTACAATGGATAACTCAATAGAGTTGATATCATTCCTGGATGTTTATATTCAGAGATTGCCGAGTGGCGTCTTGAACACAGGTGTGCATAGGAAAAGCTGCTATCGTAATCATCTATTACATCTTAGTAGCATGCATCCAGCACATGTTTTTAACAACATTGTCAAAGGACAAGCTATGAGGATATCTAGATTACACTCTGATAATGTAAGCTTTGATAATAGAATGTCTGAATTGAGGAATATGTTTTTGGATAGAAGCTACTCACCTGATGAAATAGATGCCAACATGAAAGATATAAATGAGCTGAGGAAAGGTAGAGCGTTTCCATACTTTGCTAATAGAAATGATGGATGCAAAGAATTGGACGCAATACATGATAGTAATGATAGACTTAGGATACCAATATTTTACACACAGGATGTTAGATATGTGAAGGACATTTACAGAAAGCACTGGGACATTCTTCTCACTGATTTAGATATATCAGGAGTGATTGATCACTCTCCTAGGTTCACATATAAGAACAAACATAACTTATATAGGATGTTATGTGGACCGAACAGAATATGTGGAACTGTGATCTGTGTGAAAAGCAGCATGACCAGGAAATGTAGTAGATGCAATTATTGTAATTTCATCAAAGAAACAGATAGCTTTATACATCCAAACACAGGACAGGAATTTGTTTTTACAGCTGCGGCCTCCTGTGATACTACACATGTAGTCTATTTAGTGACCTGCACACAGTGCTGTGCATTTTATATAGGTAAAACTGACCGCAAATTGAAAGAGAGAATCAGAGAACACCTATACAAGATCAGAGTGGCCTCACCATGCAGTGCATTGTCGAAACATGTGATTAATACAGCTAAACAACACACATTTAAGTTTCAAGTGATACAGGTGAATGAACCCACATTGAGGAGAGGTGACATCCAGAATTTAACTGAAGCAAAGGAGACCAAATGGATTATCAGACTTAGAGCTGATTGTCACCCTGGCCTCAATGACAGGGTATCCATAAAACCCATGTTGAAATCTAGGTCACTATGCCATTGAGCACCATATATCTCATACTTATCTACTTACACCTTGACATTTCTATTTGTTTCATTCACTTTTTTCTTAACTTCTTCCCCCCCATCCCTCACATTCATTCCCCTTCCACACTTCCTCCAGTCTTGTCACTTCTCCCCCCCCACATACACACACACACACACACACACACACACACACACACACACACACACACACACCCCTCCTTTCCACTTTTGCATAGTATTCATTTAGGGCATTGATATAACATCACATAGTCTTATTGTCAACTGTCTTTATCTATGTGTACAATTTACACATATAGATATACACATATATACTTTATGCGTTATCCGCTTATACATATATTTTTTTACAAATGCACACATGCAACATCCCAGTTCCATCTCTCTGTTCCACTTCTATTAGTACATGACATGGATATTTGGATGCATGCATTCCATACATGACATGTGTGGATGCACATTTTTTAGCTCTGTTAAAAGAATAGAAATATCATTTTTTTTTTTTTTTTTTATGTATAAAGCATGTTTATAAGATTGATTGTTTAGCAATACAGTATGGCTGACTATATATATATGCCATATATTTTTATGCTCTCTATATATTTTTATGTTTTATTCATGATTTTAGAAGTTGCTTACAACAAGCTATGCTTGAAATTAGGGCAGCACTTCCTGTCCCTTTAATTTTTAAATAATGCATGCACTTCAACTAATTGAGGATGTGACATCATTGCATTTTTAATGTTTATATATTTAAATGTTTGCACCAAGCACTTTAGTTGTTATTGGCCTGAAGAAGATCACAAGTTGAAAGCTCTTGCCGTTTTTATTTAATAAATATTTATAACCTCCGCTTAACGCTTGTATTTACTTGATTGTGCATGACAAGCTATAGTTTTGTGGAGTTGCACTAACAAGAGTTTGTGGCTGAACTACTAGGAAGAGGAACACACCCGCTGGTTTTGGGTGTCAGCAATTGCCTGCATAGGCTCTTTACATTGAGGAGACATCTGAACCTGATTCGTATTGTACTTGGAACTTTATAGTGAACTACTTGGGATTTAAAACCTACTCTGCACATTGCTTCCCACACATTTTCTTTTTTCTTCTTAGCAACAGTACATTTTGTGGGAAGTGGAATAACACGTGAGCATTTTTTTGGATTTTACCTATTATAATAAGTTCACACTGTCCAAACATCACTATATCTAAAATGACAATAACTTTCTACCCCTCTGCTTCTCTGACAAGATCAGTCTCTTTTTATTAGAATCATATGCAGTCAGGCATGCTTGTCTCAGTCAGCCTATGCCAGCAAATCATTGTGTATAATGCAATGAGTTTCTTTCTTTTTAACCAGAATGTATATTCTGTTTTTAAACAATAGAATCAAACTCTTAGCAACAATTTAGTGTGTTAACCCCCCTTAAATCATAACGACTCTGTACCATTGCTTTTAACTTCTCCTCCAGAATCAGGGGCAAATATATAAATAATCAGGAGCAGTCAGGGACACATTTTAAAATATTAACTTGAGAAGCTGAAAAAATAACAGAATGTAAATTGGAATGGATTTTCTTAAGGAAAAGAAGTGTATAACTCTACTGTCATTATTTATTAAGTATAACTCACCATCCTCTTTACTAAAATCACAAATTTTAGGAAGAATTACAAGAGACACAGCTAAATTTTGAGGCAAAATCAAGGGCATCTCTGAAAATCAGGGACACTTAAAAGGTATGCTCTAGAAGTCTGATATTAAGTCATGTGAGACATGTTGACTTGATTTATGACTAAAATTTGCTCCTGTATGTATTATACTAACTTACGTTTAACTTCTAAAACTGGCTACAGTTTCTCTAATAATTAAATCATCGTCATGTAAGTTGTATATATTGTTAACCAGTGTGGTCACATCAGGTCTAATATTGTATAATTATTTAAACTGTAGTTATTTTTGTATTAGTTTTGAAGTTTGTAAAATTATTGCTATCAAAATGTGTTTAGACCCTTTGGAGCTTTTTTCCCTGGGCCTCCATTGAAATTGGGCACCTACCCAGTCAGACTTTGCTGCTAATCATATGTCAATAAATAAATACATCAGTAATAAATGAAAGTAACTTTGGCATCACACTATAAAACCAGCAGGAAGCCCCATTCATTTATTTAAATGTGTACAATATATAATCTCCAACTCACTTAATTTGAAAAATAACACTTGCATTTGTAACATGATTGACTTTAATAATTAATACCAGGAACACACAATCATGAATATTCATTGCCTAATTTGCATATTAGAATTTCAATTTTAGGTGTTTCTATTCTATAATTTGCTATTTTTGAAAATACTAATATAATTACAATTAGTTTAGCATTTAATTTACATCTCATTAATGCTAAATGGCATTGTATCTTATAAATATATCTAAAATGAACAATTCAAATTTCTTATTATAAAAAATAGGATATTTTCCTTGACTAGTTATGTTAGTTTTGTATGCCATTCCACTATTAACAGCTTGATTGCATGGTCTATAGCAGACTTTTATGAAAACATTTTGTGTCCTTTTTTTAATACCACAAACATATAATTTTGAAATGTTTTTCATTCTTTCAAAGTTTCAGCATAATAAAAAGCCCACTGGCCAGCCTATACATAAATCTTTGTCTTCCTTCTTCTGTATGGAAGAAGGTGTTGGAATTTTGAGTTTATGTATAGCCTCATTCCATTAATTCTTTCCAGAAGTCATCTTCAAGGAAAAAAAATAAAACCATTTTGAGTTCCCAATACTTGAACATTATTGTTTTTGACATTAGAAGTAAATTCATCCACTGTGTTTAAAAATTCTAGGACCTGTTAAAAGGAAAAAAATTAACTTTGCTGGATATAATAAATAAACTGATATGTTATATGACCAACATTTTCTTCCTCTAAATGCAATTTTGTTGCACAGTCATTATACAACCTTACGACATTTTGTTGTATGATTATTTGCAGCTAAGATCAGGCTGTTTTAAGTATTGATCCTAATCCACTTATGAAATAATTTTCATAAGACTGGACCTGGGATGAGATGAAGGATTCATAAGTACAGTTTTTGCCAGTTTTTCTATGTACCCTCTCTATTCCAAAAGAAAACCTTCTTACTTGTTCAGTTTTGGAGGAATCTAGGATGTTAAGAAAGTAACCATGTCAATCTCTTCAGTTTACCGAACCACTCTAAAATCTCTTACATTATTCTGTCTTTCTATAAATTCTAGTTACTCTGCTTTATTATTTAACCAAGTGTTTCAAAGTTCTGTATGGATTTATGCCTCTTTCTTTCTTCTTTTTTTCATTTTCTTTCTTTCTTTCTTTCTTTCTTAACTTTCATGATATTTAATGATGTTTTATACCTTGAAGCTTAGAGGTAAGTTTTTCAATCATAGTTTTAAGTGTCCTACTCTGTTTTGAACAATTATTTTGTGTAAAGTTCATGTTGTTTTGAAACTGGTTGATGTTTAAAGTAAACTTTGGAAAATATGTCAAAACATCCTGAAAATTGTTTTTCAAAGACATTTCTACAAGTACAACCTTGATTTAAATTTCTAGTGAAAATTTACTATCTGGGATTTGGTTTGAAGTTGTTCAAACACAATTAAATTCTATTTCCTTAAAAATCTCTAGCAGATATGATTAGGTATTTTTCAGTATGATTATGAAACATTTGGAGTTCTAGCTCATGTTAGAATGTTAGGCAATGTTTGATGAACTTCTTGTCAAAATAAATTCTTTTTAGTGTAAATTGATACAGGAGCTGCAACACAGTAGCCATCTTAAAAACATGTCTTTAAATCTGAGGCACAAGACAGCTTTCTGGTTATATGTTTACCCTAAAATCCACTGATGTGAAGTTATATTCTAGTTGAACAGATTTTGCAATAGTAAGATTTTGAGTGAAATCAATATTTATTTTGACATATCTTATCCATTATTATGAAGTAATGGTCTGCAGTTTTCATCTACACAGTTTCAGATATTTGCAGAATACAGAATCTTTACATTTTGGCTATGCTGAATGCAGCGATAGAAATGCAGGTTAGTTTGCAGTTCAACAGAAAGAGCCTCCCTGGCTGCAACACCATAGTCACTTATTGCATGGGTTATATCAGAGTCAGGCTGATTAGATCAGTGAAGCAACTTATTAATGTGGCCATGCATCAATGCCAGTCTGTTTGGTTTTGTGTAAAGCTATCTTGCTAGTGTAAGGCAACAGCACGCCAAGATGATATAGAGCACAGCCAACCAAGATACTGGTAGGCAATGACATGTTAACATGTTGTGCAGAAGAGTCAGCTTTTATACAGCTAGAAAATATCATGGCAATAGGCCAAGCAGTACAGCAAATCTGGGTAAATTTAGGCAACAGAATATTAACAAGATCTACTGCAGGATCAGCTTTGATATTGCTTAACAGCAGCATGCAAATGATGTACTACACCAATAAAAAAAGCCTGGGTATAACCACATAGAAAGATTTTAATATTTTGTACAGAAGGCCTGGTCTGCAAAAAAGTTAGGCTGCAGCATTTTAACATTCTGTACAACAGAAATAGCATGATTATATACCTAGGCATCGACATGTTAACATACAACAGTACAACCAAAATTGCCACAATACTGTAAGGTAACATCATTTTAGTTTGTTATACAGTGCAGACAGCCTGGATAGAATAAGCATGCAGTGCATTAATGCTCCGTGTAGTAAATCATGCCAGGATATATTCACAAAGAGGAATGTTAATGTGTTGTTTAGTAGTGCCAACAAAGATGTGCCAAGTTGCCTGGCAACACTTCTGCAGCATTTCTCATTACAGAAACAGAGTAACCTGGCCACAATGAAATTGTGTTACCATTTGAGATGTATTTTACCACATACTACACAGGGAAGCATTATACTTTGTCTCTCAACATTATACTTTCCTACTGAAAGTGAACTCAGGATCTTAAATACAGAGCAGCACTTTTACATGGCAGCCTTGAGCTTGAAAACAGCAGAACTGTTCCCCAACTTCACTTTACCTTTTCTGCTACTTTAGCAAAACACTCAGTCAGCCTTGAAAGGAAACATTTCCTCACAGGATATTACCTGTGTACTACATAATGATTATGAGAAAAAAAAACAGTTTTAATGAATGTATTTTAGCTTGCAAAAAATGTGGACAAAGGGTGGTTAAATGGAAAAGAAAGTGTGAATAGAAGTCAGCTAGCTTCACATTCTCAACTTTAAGTCAAATATGTTCCAGATAGTGTACGACTCAGACAAAATATAGTGATTTTCACTGTCAAAATGTCAAGACATAGCAGAGGTCTGGAGGAAATTAGTTTGGGAGACATGAAGGTTACATCCTTTTTCCCTGCAGATCACAATGCCCTTTTAACATTAAACAACTGTGATGCAGCTTACATATTTGTTACTGGGTGTGAAGCGGAAGGAATGAAAATCAGTGCTTTAAATCAGTGGTCATAGTTCTGTCAGGAAAACAGTGGATTGTTTTTTTTCCATGTGGATAGCAGTGGTTGTACTATGCAGACTTGCACATGGGATAGGACAGGTGGGTTTGGGAGAATGAGCATTGAAGTGGTGCTATGGTGGCAGTAATGAAGGCATTGTATTTGTCGGTAGTTATAAAGCTAGAGCTGTGTCATAGGCTGAAGTGCTCAATTTACTGGACAAGATATGTCCCCATGGTCATCTATGGCAATAACCTATGGGTAGTAATCAAAAGGATGAGGACACAGGTAGAGCTGGCCGAAATCTGGATCCATTTTTATATAACTGGGCTCACATGGTAGACTGAGGGGCTAAGCAATCCAGGAGAACCCCAGAATATAGTCACTTCTCCTCTCTGTTTAGGGGAGTAAATTAAAGTGCATCTGGTATATTGAAATGGCACCTCCAGATCAACTCACAGACAAGATGTATACAATGCACAGGCCAAACTGGAAAAGACCTCAGAGTAAACCCACAAATTTTTATCTCTCAGATTTCTTGGATGGATCCTGCTAAATGAGTTAGAAACTAGTGCTAAGATATGGAAGTAGGGCTTCTGTGTTCAACTTGAGTCCACTGCAGCTCTAACCAGGGCAAGCATTTCAGAAGAAGATGAGGAAGAAAAAAATGAAAGGAAAATGATCATGAAGTGATGATGATGAGGGAAGTCATCCTATGCATCCTATGTAGATTTTCCTTGACGTGGATCACTATACCAAGAAAGCAGGAACAAAATAGTCTAGTGATGTAATAAAAATAATTCAGTTGACAGATGCAGCAACTTAATAATAACATGATAATGATAACTAATGCAAGTCATAATTAATTATGGCTGATCATCTCAACTTCTAATTTTGTTAACATAATGTGCTCCTTTACCCAAAATGTAGCAGTCTTACATGATTGATATAAAGGGTGTGGGGTACTTTTAACATGGCTTGAGCAGGTACAAGGAATTTATAAGTATGCACACAAACACAAACTATAAATCAAAAGGGAATTATGTTAAACTATGATGCAAAACAGAATGTGTGCAAAGGCATTTCATCTGCATGTTTGGCAGGAAGCATGTAATTTAACATCAGAAGTTTTATTCTTTCTTGAAGAGTCACAAGAGATTCAATTTAGAATGACTTCAGTGGGCATCATCTTTGTGTAAGACTGGCTATGTTTAGGTATAATAGTGGCCTACTAGTTTGCCTGTTTGCTATCAGTACCTTTCAAGCCTTTATTTATTTGTCTGTGTTTTTGAATAAAAAAATAAATAAAATGCCTCAGAACTAATTAAATAAAGGGCAGAAAAGTGCCTGTAACCAATCAGAGTCTTAAGGAAGAGGTATTGACTTTCTCCTCCTTGACATAACAGGACAAGGAGTAGAAAGCTTGTGAATATTCCAAACTGAAAAGAATTTGGTAGTTGCTGTGAATGAAAGCACTGTAGCTGGTAAGAGTATGAGGTAATTTTATTTTTAAATCCCAACAGGAAACTTGATGTGGCCAGAGGATGCATTTGTAGAGCAAACAGATTACCTAACTACTGTCCCTGATTTTGCAAAATGTCTCTATGTATGTCTCATAACTTTGATTTGTTAATCATAAAATTTGTGGTTTCCTGATAAATCGTAGGGGGTTGCAGTAACTGAATAAAGACGATATTTGAGTTTGTAACTTCACATCAACCATAAAATATGTATTATGCAATCCTGTTATTCTATCAGCTCTCTTAGGTATATAAGAACAGTATTTGGCCCTTATTTTCCCCACTACATTTGCTTTGCCTATGATTGTTATGCTAAGAAGTTGAAATATTGATTTATTTTTGTTTTATAAGAGTCAAACATCTGTGATTCTGTTTAGACAGACAAATTAGCTATAATTGCTGCAACTGTAATGAACTGTCAATTTTTGCTGATTATTTTTACTTTGCATGATTAATATAATTTGTGTGAAGCATGTCTGTGCATTATTGTGGCTATGCAAACTTAATATGATTTGTTTATAACAACTTGGCATACTTTAATGTATTAGTACTACTCATGTGAGACTGAGCTGAAAAACATTACATGGCCATTATTTTATCATGATGAAACATCTGAAGTGCATACAGAAGTGACTATAACTACTGGGTGGGAGTGAAAACTCTCTGTTGATAAAAGTGACACACCATCTTGTTTGTTCACTTTTACCAGTCACTAATCTGGCTTTGCTAGATTATTGTATGAAGTAATATGACATACTTAATTGTTGTGACTATGTATTTATTTATATTTATTACCATAGCTGGATGTCTGTGTTCTACACAGTAAGTGAATGTAATTTATGGCTATGAAGGCCATCTGTGATTACAAGTTACTTATCGCTCCTATTTTGATCACTATTAAACAGCAGGAACTGATCAGGTATAGCAAGGAGTAGTGTCAAACAGAAGTGGTGTCAAATAGTGTATTGTATTTCCTGAAATCAGTGTAAAACTAATATTGATATATGTGTGTATGGGGGCGGGTGCAGTGCAACAAAAGTAATAAGTCGGTCATACTTTCTTTAATTTTCAATAAAAAGTGTCAGCAATGACCATGATAATTGCCTGTCTCTGATGGTGATGCAGGAATAGGATATGGATGAAAGTTAGTGATCACTGGCAGTAGTACAGTGAATAACTTTGCCAACTCACAGTGCATGACTTGCTGAATTTTTGGCTTTGTGTTTTGCTGTATAGAATCTGCATGCATATATGCCCTCCTTGTTCTTGTGTGGTTACATCCATCTGCTCTGGTTTCCTACAACACTCCAAAGGTGTGACATAGATGAATTGGTGTACCTCTAACTTGCAGGTAGAGAAGAGTGCATTGTGTATGTGTGTGTGTGTGTGTGTGTGTGTGTGTGTGTGTGTGTGTGTGTGTGTGTGTGTGTGTGTGTGTGTGTGTGTGTGTGTGTGTGTGTGTGTGTGTGTGTGTGTGTGTGTGTGTGTGTGTGTGTGTGTGTGTATGTGTTTGTGCGTGCATCTTGTAATAAACCTGGCTTGTTAATGCTAGTGTCAATAAAGGTGTGTTTAACAAATCATAATATCTTCTCATAGACCTGGCTTTCAAGTGTGGTATCAATATATGTGTATGCACGTGAAGGAGAAAAATAACATCAATTTTTATGTATGTATACATATATTATCAGAAGTCTGAAACATAAATCTTTAGAGTAGCAGTAAAAACAAAAGTTATGAAGCAATTATCATTCAAAAATAAGGCATAAATGCTTTACAGAATAACTAGATCCTCTGTGCATCTTGGAACCTGGTGGCTTCTACAGCTTAGTATACAGAAATGGATTTTGGCCCATGCCAAGCAGTTGTTTCTGCCCAGAACTTCACGTAGTCCAAAACTGGTACTGCTGAGATGTGTACAGACCATCACTGTAGCTTGTATATGGGGGTGCTGGAGATGGTTTAGTTATTATTTATTTAATTTTCCAAACTACCAAACATCAGAGAAATTCACACAAAGTCACTATAGATTGCATTGAGCATGTGAGTAATGCAATCATTATTTCATTAACCTTCCTCACCAACCTCAGTGGTGTCAACAGAAAGATGCCTAGTTTCACTAGGGGTAGCATACTGTTTAGGAATTACAAGTTGGAATGCATTATCAGGAATATTATTTTTTCACTTTCCCTCACAATCAAACAAAAGCCACTTCACTTAGTAGTGTCAGTAGTACAATTCGCAGCACACTCACCTTTAGTGCAAAAGGATGATGTGGGTTCTTTTCCCACACCAGGTAAATTGATTGCTGACAGTGCAGCATAAGGGATGGTGCTTAGTTGGATGTAAAAATTACAGGGCCCCTATCAAAAAAAGAAGGTAAATAAGTCCCTGGTGCCCTAGATAATCTTCCTCTAGTAGAATAAACACCACCTTGGGTCTCTCCTGTAAAGAATTCCTAGTGGGACTATATATATATATATATATATATATATATATATATATGAAACAGCAACAGCACCTATGTCCCTCATGTCTTTTGGATGTAAGGGGTTTGGAGGCATACTGTATGTATATATAAATACACATAAATAAATATATATATATATATATATATATATATATATATACATATACATATATATATATATATATATATATATATATATATATATGTATTTATATACATATATATATATATATATATATGTATTTATATACATATATATATATATATATATATATATATATATATAAATATATATATATATATATATATATATATATATATATATAAATAATACAGTACTTATCTCTCTCTCTCTCTCTCTCTCTCTCGATATATATATATATATATATATATATATATATATATATATATATGTGTGTGTGTATATATACGTATATGAGTCTACTTTCTTTAAATAAAATTACATTTAAAAGATCTCTGTGGCCTAGTGGTTTAGTGCAGTAGCCTGTAGTTGACAGGGGCCTTGGTTCGAAAATTGACAAGGGTGATTATATTGTACATGTGCTTTGCACTGTGAGAAACTTACCCACTCCCATTTCTCTGAAGCTGCATGACACTGAATACACAGACTGCTGAATTCCTTTCCTTGTGAAATGAACCACTTGGCTACCATGGGAATAATCGTAAATTGAGCAAAAGTAAACCCACCAAAGTGGGGGACATCACCCCCCCACCCGCTCTTAAGTATACCATCTCTGAGATCACACTAAACTGAAGAGATGGCAAAGTTCACCATGGTGGTCAAATCGTTCCTTTCACAGGTAAAGAATTTGCAAGTCAGTGCATTCGGTGTTATGCAGCTTTGGAGAAATGGGATCAGGTAAGTAACTTTTGTTTAAATGTAATTTAATTGAACGACAGTATACCCATATATATATATATATATATATATATATATATATATATATATATATATATATGGGTCCACTTTTTAATTTCTAAATATGAAAATCTCGAGTTTTCAGATACCGAACTCAAAACATCGAGATTTTGGTATTTCAAAAGTGAAAAGTGAACCAAAAAACCAACTCTAAGATCACGCCACAGTGAAGAGAACGTTACTGTTCTCATCACTGTAGCATGATCTCAGAGTTGGTATATTAAATTAGGGGGGGTCTATATTATAACATTGAAGTTCAAAAACTTTGAATGTTATACTATCGAACCCAGTAGAGCGATTCAGTGGGCCGTTTCTGCAGCTTTGCTATTTCCTCAACTGTGGAATGCGGGATATGGACCGGGTTAAGGAAAGTGTGCGAATGAAGGTGAGTGTGCGATTTGGCATGGGTTAGGTGAGTTAGGGTTAGGGTGCAGCTCAGGTAAATGTGCGATTGTGTGGAAGTGAGGGTTAGGGTGGGGTAGGTGAGTTAGGGTAAGGGAGCGGGTAAGGTGAGTGTGCGATAATTAGGGACCTTAGGGTTAAGGTTGGGTTAAGGTAAGTGGGTGTATGTCTGGTTTAGTGTAGGGTTTCATGAAGTGTATGTGTGTGGATTATTTATTTTAGTGTGCTTGAGTTGTGTGTATGTTTGTCAGAACAGCAAATTTTTTCCCTGGGAAAATCGGTTTTCTGGAGTTTTGATTGAATGGGGTCGATATTATATCATTCGATGTTTTTAGACTTTGATGTTATAATAAGGACTCAGAGGGGGTGTGTGGGGTTGAGGGGGGGTTTCCTCCCTGCAAAAATATTATTTTAGCTGTTTTTTTTTTTTCCTTCACTTTTTAATTTCGAGATTCCAAAATCTCGACTTTCTGAGATCAGTATTTTGAAAGTCAAGATTTTGGTATTTAAAAATTAAAAAGTGGACCCAAATATATATATATATATATATATATATATATATATATATATATATATATATAGACATACATTTGTGTCTACTCGAGAATATCGAAAGATGACATAGTTGAAGACAGATCATTGAGACAACATCCAGGAAGACCCACTTCATCGACAGACTGGATGAAAGAAATCCTTCCAGGGGTAAGTAACCCATTGGGTGTGAAAGTGAACTTTGCCCATTCCCAAACTGTAGTGCAATCTCAGAGTTGGTATATTTAATATGGGAGGTGTGGGTGGGTTTTGAGTGTTCTGGTGTTGTTTTTGGGTGTGTAGGATTTTGTTCATCTGGTCTGTCGATGAAGTGGGTTTTCGTGGATGTTGTCTCAATGAATCCACCTTCAATGATGACGGATTTTGATATTCTCAGGTAGACCCCTATATATGTATATCAATCATAGGATCATAGGGGATTACTAGGCTAATGACCCTGGGGCCCTCAGAATCCTAGCCAAGAGTTTATCCCTAAAAAAGAACCCTCAGTCAGCAGCTATTGCCCCTGTCATTGAGGGAGAAATGTGGAATATCCACTCAACAAAGCTGTGCTTGAAGAGGGTCAACGGGGTACTCTGTTTGACATGTATGGGAAGTCTATTCCAGAGATGATTCAGCCTCTGTTAGAGAAACCTGTTCCTCCAGCAGGTTTTGTCGATGTGTCATATTAGATTTAGGTTTGTCGAGTGTGTAATGCACAAGGAGTTAGACTTATGGGTATGGAGCATCTCTAGTAGGGCAGTGTCTGATACTGCCTTGTAGGCGAGGCACAGATCACCTCTGTGCAATCTGTATGATACCGAGCAGAGTGATAGTGATTTGAGCCTGTCCACATAGGACAGATGTTGTAGGCCATAGATTCTCTTTGTGAGGTATTTCTGTGGCCTTTCCAGTATTTATTTTAACAGAGGTTATATACAGTGTATATATATATATATATATATATATATATATATATATATATATATATATATATATATAGATATATAGATATAGATATAGATATAGATATATATGCATGTATGTGTATATATATATATATATATATATATATATATATATATATATATATATACACACATATGTGTGTGTGTGTGTGTGTGTGTGTGTGTGTAATGAAAGCTGCCACTTGAGATATATGACTGTGGCCATTTATGCATTCATTCCAATCAAACACCAGAGGAATATATTTATATATAATTTGAAGGTGGGTTCAGAAGCAGGGATATAGTCCCAAGTACTTATCTTCTCAGTTTATCATGAACTACTGTTTTCTCAGACAAAAAATTATTTCTTCCTCAAAAGAAAAAAATAATAAGACTGTATTTATTTCATTACTGGTGGGATTCAATAAAGCCTACACAGTCATTTTTCTCCATTTGATCATTGTGGCATGATGCACACATGGCGGAGAATACTTTTAGATTCATTAAACTCTGTGTAGCAGCATGCACTCATGAGCAAACAAGGTAAATACTGTGGCAAGCTAATTACAGCATAAGTAGTTGAATTGTATGCTAATCAAACAAGCCAAGAAGGTGGAGCAATTCAACAAGCTCTAAAGCGTCGGTGTAGACTCTGTGCTGGTGTTCCCCATGTATTTGAAAACTTTTCGAATACAGCCAAGGAAAGGAGTCTACATGGACAGAACAGCAAGTAAATGTTGTTAAATTTGTACAGAACTGACCTTAACATGTGACAGCAGACACAAAATTTCAGTTCTATACAGGGTGAATGCCATAAAAGGAGAGTAACAATAGCAACATATCCTTTTTTAAGTTCCATGACATAATTGCAGTTTTGTTCCCCATCCCCCAAAAAAAGAATACATATGTAAGTAATGCAGAAAGTGTGACTCCTGTGCCTTGACCCAGCAATCCAGGAGCCTCAATCCTCACCACTGACACCAGAGAGGGTGACTCCTAGAAGAGGAAAGGATAACTAATACACACAGTAAAGTACAATTCCCCTTAAGTGCACACAGAGATCACAGTCAGTCTGGGGCTGGTTGCTCCCTTGCTCACCAGGTCCCCAATAAGACTCCCCACTGGCATAGCTATAGGGTCCAGGTCTCAGCCTAGCTGGTTAAGCTAAAACCTCCAGTACCCTCTCTGTCCAACCAGTGCTTCATGTCCCTGCCAAGTAGCTGACACACCACGCATACACTTTGAGGTTATACAACCACACAGACCCTCCTGGGAAAAGGCTGGCACAGGTTCTCCAGCTGTGCCCCTATTACCCAGGCCATACATTAGTAATTCCTGCCACCACCCAGCCAATAATTATCAGCTACTAAAAGGCCCTTAAAAAGGTATCCAATTATTACTGTGCAACATTATTATCCAGTCGTAATGTGACTATTCAGTCTAGGCTTAATTTGGAGTGACTTAGACAGTAAACTCTGTAAATATGTAATGTACTTTAGAGGTTAAATTATCTCTACATAAACTAGCCACAGGTAAAGTTTTTAAAATATTTAATAATAAATAATTAAAACAGAAGGCAAAACTACTACAGTATAATGATATTCAAGTTCAGAGATCACACAGAAACTTAAAACAATATCATAGGAAAGATCTGATTTCAAAGAAAAATATTTAGTCTACTTTCTTCTAAGTTTAATTATTCCTAAGAGAAATCACATTGTTATTATCTTACTTACATACATAAAGAACAAGCAGTGCTGGGTTAGATGACCAAGATCAAAATGCTTACAATCTCTCACTGAACAATAGTTTTTAAAAACTAACCAATTGCTCTGCTGATGCCCTCCCAATTACATCATTTTGACACTTAGGTTTTCTCAGTCCACAAACTGCATTATTTAGCAAGCTAACACCTGCTCAGAAAACTACAACAATACAAGGCATTTCACATATACACTCTAGCAGAAACCAGAGCAATAAAACACCTTCCACATGTAATTTCTGGCCCTTAACTTTAACCTTAAAACAATGGGCATGAAACTTTCATCCAGGTCCACTGGAGCCGACTTGTAAAACATCAAAGAAATTCATAATATTTTTCCCACTTCAAAAGACACATTTATAATGCTTGGCTTGGTTTTCCTTACAGCAGATGGCAATGTTGCAATAATCTTGAAGTTCACATTTTACAGAGTTTTCTTTCATTTAAAAACACAAGCTTGTATTTTACATTTATTTATACAGTTGATAGTTTTAATTGACTAGGCTGGCAGTATTCACCCATCTTCCTCCAATCTTCACCCCCCCCCGGGGGGAACTCAAGCAAGTTTTTCAAGTGCCCCTTGAGAAACATTGCTTGAAAGTGTCAGGTCTATCTGGGTGTACCTCACCCCATTCCCTGTCTTGAGAGCCCATCTGCATTGGCATTGCTACTCCCACTGCGGTGCTGCACTGACATATCATATGATTGCAACCCCAGGCTGCATCTTAGCAACTTGGCCTTTTGCTGACTGGCTCTGTTTAACCATGTTAGAGGGTTGTGATCTGTCATCACAATGCATTTTCTTCCATAAGGATAAGGTTGAAGTTTTTGTAGTGCCCACATTATGGCTAGACATTCCTTTTCTACCACTGCATAGCATTCCTCCCTGGGTTGGAGCCTACGACTGAGATAAACCACTGGGTGCTCTTCTCCCCTTGAAGAAATCTGGTTAAGTACAGCCCCCACCCCATAGTTTGAAGCATCCAACTGCACAAATTATTTGCTATAGTCTGGACTGGCTAACACAGGGGGTCCTCCCAAAGCTTCCTTAAGCTTCTGAAATGCCTGCTCACATGCTGGGGTCCACACTACCTTATCTGGCCTGTTCCTCCTTGTCAGGTCTGTGAGGGGAGCAGCTATGGTACTATAATTGGAATTAACTTTCTGTAGTACCCTGCTGTCCCTAAGAATGCCCTCACCTGCTTTTTGGAAACAGGTGCAGGCTATGCCTGAATGGCTTCTACTTTGGCAGGTTCTGGCCTTATCTTACCACTCCCCCACTCTATTTCCTAGGTAGGAAATCTCTGCCATACCCACCTGACATTTACTCAACTTAATGGTCAACCCTGCCCTCTGTAGTCTGCCCAGCACCTCCCTGACATGCTGAAGTTGCCCTTGCCAGGAATGACTGTAGATAGCAATATTATCCATGTAAGCAAGGGTAAACCCTCCTGCTCCTGCTAAGATATAATCTACCAGCCTCTGGAAAGTCACTGGGGAATTCTTCATCCCAAAGGGCATCTTTGTGAACTCATACAAGACAAAAGGAGTCACAACGGCTGATTTCTCTCTAGCACTGGAAGTCAAAGGCACCTGCCACTAACCCTTGGTAAGATCAATGGTTATAAGATACTTAGCCCCACCCAGCTGCTCTGGGGCCTCATCTGGCCTAGACATGGGGTATGCATCTGAATCTGTGTTAATATTTAATTTCCTGTAATCCACACAGAACCTGGTGCTGCCATCCTTCTTTGGCACCAACACTACTGGTGAGGCCCAGGGACTGTTGGACTCTTGAATAACCCCTAGTTCCAACATCTCCTGTACCTCTTCCCTCAGAGTCTGTTTGACTCTCTCAGGCACCATATAAGGTGCTGCACCAGGTAGGTGCTCCCTGGTTTCCCAGTGAAAATGCCCCCAAACTCCTGCAACACTGCTCAGATTTCTCAACCTGGGTAGGAGATAGCTGCTGACACATGGCTACCCCTTCCACCAAGGCATCAGCCCGAGCCTCACTGAGGAGATCAGTCACAAGATCTATCTCAGACTCCTCCTGCAATCCACTGCAAATGCTCAGCACAGTGGCCTCCCTATCATGGTAAGGTTTCATCGTGTTAACCTGGTACAATTTGTGCCCCTGCCAGCTGCCTACCACTTCCACCATGTAGTAAACATCACTTACCTTTCTTACCACCTTGTAGGGTCCCTCCCAGGCTGCTTGCAACTTGTTGTGTCTGACAGGAATGAGAACCATCACCTGCTACCCTACAGCATACTCTCTAGCTCGAGCAATCCTGTCATACCACACCTTTTTCTGTTGTTGGGCTTCTGCCAGGTTCTCCTGGGCCAGGCCCATGTGTTCCCTGAGCCTTGTCCTGAGGTTCAGGACATATGCCACAACAGACTCCTTGTGAGACTCACACTTACCTTCCCACTCATCTCAAATTAAATTTAGAGGTTCCCTCACCCTATGCCCATACAGCAACTCAAAGGGTGAAAAACCTGTGGATTCCTGGAGAACCTCTCTGTAAGCAAAAAAACAGATGGGGCAAACATTTGTCCCACTCCCTCTTAAACTGATCTGCAAATGCCCATAGCAATGACTTGATTGTAGAGTTTAACCTCTCAACAAGACCATTAGTCTGGGGATACTAGGGGGTGGTCTTCATGTGCTTCACTCCACAGGACTTCCACAGACAAGCCAGAAGGTCTGACATAAAACTGGCACCTCTGTCAGACAGTATTTCCTTTGGGAAACCTACCCTGCTGAAAATATCTAGCAAAGCATTTGCCACCTTCTCGGTCTCAATGGAGGACAAAGCCACTGCCTCAGGATATCGTGTAGCATAATCTACAATCACTAAGATACACTTTTTCTCTGTGGAACTTAGGCTACTCTTTACCCTCTGAAATGGCTCCTCAATCACATGCAAAGGCATCAAAGGAGCTCTCACCTTGTCTCCTGCCTTGCCTACCTTTTGGCACTGCTCACAGGTCCTGTAGTACCCTGTTACATCTCTGGAAATTCCAGGCCAATAGAAGTTTTGCAAAATACGTCTCTTTCTACGTTTTATGCCCACATGAACTGCAAATGGAATATCATGGGCTATGGCTAGAAGTGCCAGATGGTAAGCTCTAGGCACTACCAACTGCTGTACTTTCTCACCTTCTAGCCCTCCCTCAGGGGTCCACTCTCTGTACAGTAACCCTTTGTTCCAGTAAACAGATTCCCCCTTCCCTTGAGAATCAGGTGCCTCCCTAGGTACCTGCCTCAGGCCTTGCAATGTAGGGTCTGAGAGCTGAGCCTGTCTCAAGTCTCTCCTTGTAACCCTTCCCAGCTCCCCTTCCACAGGAAGTCTGGCATCCTCTGACAGTGGTGCCTCACTGTCAGCCTGGGTACTACTACTCACCTCTACCTTTGCAGTTACCCTATCCAAGGGAACATCAGTACCCACAAGCAGCTGTGGCCCACCTTCAGTCTCACTGCTACAGTGTAGCTCACTCCCTGAAGTAACTGCATCAGCAGTCCTGGCTGCAAGTATGCCGTTAGTCTGGGTCTTCCCCAGGCTACCAGATGCACATGCTTGTCTCCTAGCCTCACTGCATGTAACTGCATGAGTACATAGTACTGCCTCATCCAAATCCTTCCCTCTCAGGACATCTGCATGATGGTAGTTCTGTACCCCAGTTGTCTCAAGACAACCTACTGTTGGCATTTTGTATTTTCCACTTACTGGCTCTTTCCACCTTTTGTTCCCCACCTTGCCTCCATGGACACCTGTGTGCCACATGGCCCCACTGGTTGCATTCAAAACATTTAACCCTAGCTCCTGGATGTATACCTGGACTAGTGGCTTATTCTGCTACTGGTGGATTCTGTTGGGGCAGTCTGTGCTGCCCAGCATGGGTTCCTTTAGTCCCATGAGCAGTACTGGGGGTCCCTTTCCTGTGCAGGGCTGCCCTGATTGCTAGGTATAGGTCTCCCTTCTTCCCCAACTCCTCTAAAGTAGCACACTGCTAACCAGATCCTCATGTCCTCAGCAAAGTGCTAAGGGCTTGTTCCCTTACCAAAAGGTCTGCCAGCCCTTCAAAAGTGGTGACCTGACATCCATTCACCCAGCTATGAAAATAAGTGCTCAGTTCAGCAATATATTCATATACATTTTCATCTGCCTTGTGTCTATGCTCACAAAATCTTTTCCTATACATTTCAGGTGTTAGCTTAAAACATTCCAAGTGTCTTTTTACAGCAGTATAATCAAAACAGTCAGTGTCATACATTTTTGCTAAAGAAGTTACAGCTTTACCATGGAGTAAGGGGGTCAGGAACTGTACCCAGAGCCCGTGGTCAACTTCATACTGTTTACATACCTGCTCAAACATATGAATGAAACTATCAAAATTATCCCCCTTTTTAAACTGTGGAAGAAATTTACTGACCTTTTGTGCTTCTGGGGTCCAGTTACTCCCTTCCCCATTACCTCCAAGAATCTGGCAAAGAGTCAGAATTTCCCTCTCATGCCTCCTCTGCCATTCATTTTCCTCAGCTTGTAGACTCCTCATTTTCTCAGCTGCTTCTAGTTCCATACACCTGGCCTTCAACTCAAGTCTCTTTAGCTCCAGCTGGATTTTTAAGTCCACTACAGAAAGGTTGAGTTGTCCATTCTCCGAGGATATTGTATCTCCACTGTCAGTCTGATTGTCCTCCAGGCTGCTGTTTTCTGATGCAGCTGTAACCAAGGCTGCAATCAGATCTGCCTTAGTCAGGTTTCCATGCACCAGTCCCCTAGCCTGGCACATCTCCGCCATCTGGCTCCTTGTCAGCTTTCCATACTCCTCTGCTGACATGCTCCTTGCTCATCCTGACTAACACTAATCTAACAAAAGAAATAAAACAATTGTGATCTGAACTCTGAATATACACTGCGTGGCTGTTTTAGAGTACAAAACACTTTTAGAGTTCACTGTACGTAAGCTACAGGAATTTGCTCTACCAACACCACTACAAGCCTATTAGTATTTTCCAACTAATCAATATGTGATGTGGATCCCACCACAGCAAACCAATATGTGATAGGATATCCCAACCACTGGCACCAATATGTGATATGATATCCCAACCACTGCCACCAATATGTAACACCCGTGCCCTGGCCCAGCAATCCAGGAGCCTCAATCCTCACCATTGACACCAGAGAGGGCAACTCCTAGAAGAAGAAAGGATAACTAATATACACAGTAAAGTACAATTTCCCTTAAGTGCACACAGAGATCACAGTCAGTCTGGGGCTGGTTGCTCCCTTGCTCACCAGGTCCCCAATAAGACTCCCCAGTGACACAGCTATAGGGTCCAGGTCTCAGTCTAGCTGGGCAAGCTAAAACCTCCAGTACCCACTCTGTCCAACCAGTGCTTCATGTCCCTGCCAAGTAGCTGACACACCACACACACATTTTGAGAATAGGTTATACAACCACACAGATCCTCCTGGAAAAAGGCTGGCACAGGTTCTCCAGCTGTACCCCTATTACCCAGACCATATGGTAGTAATTCCTGCCACCACCCAGCCAATAATTATCAGCTACTAAAAGGCCCTTAAAAGGGTGTCCAATTATTACTGTGCAATATTATTATCCAATTGGTAATGTGACTATTCAGTCTAGGCTTAATTTGGAGTGACCGAGACAGTAAAATCTGTAAATATGTAATGTACTTTAGAGGTTAAATTATCTCTACATAAACCAGCCACAGGTAAAAATTTTAAAATATTTAACAATAAATAATTAAAACACAATACAAAACTACTACAGTACAGTGCTACTCAAGTTCAGAGATCATACAGAAACTTAAAACAATATTGTAGGAAAGATCCGATTTCAAAGAAAAATACTTAGTCTACTTTCTTCTAAGTTTAACTATTCCTAAGAGAAATCACAGTGCTATTATCTTACTTACATACATAAAGAGCAAGCAGTGCTGGGTTAGATGTCCAAGATCAAAATGCTTGCAGTCTCTCACTGAACAATAGTTTTTAAACACTAACCAACAGCTCTGCTGAGGCCCTCCCAAATTACATCATTTTGACACTTAGGTTTTCTCAGGTCACAAACTGCATTATTTAGCAAGCTAACACTTGCTCAGGAAACTGCAACAATACAAGGCATTTCACATATACACTCTAACAGAAACAGAGCAATAAAGCACCTTCCACGTGTAAATTCTGGCCCTTAACTTTAACCTTAAAACAATGGGCATGAAACCTTCTTCCAGACCCACTGGAGCCAACTTGTAAAACATCAGAGAGATTCATAATATCTTTCCAAATTCAAAAGACACATTTGAAATGCTTGGCTTGGTTTTCCTTACAGCAGATGGCAATGTTGCAACAATCTTGAAGTTCACATTTTACAGTGTTTTCTTTCATTAAAAAACACAAGCCTGCATTTTACATTTATTTATA
Source organism: Protopterus annectens (assembly GCF_019279795.1). NCBI lineage: Eukaryota > Metazoa > Chordata > Ceratodontiformes > Protopteridae > Protopterus > Protopterus annectens. Next base: position 359,923,822 of record NC_056733.1, on the reverse strand, counting down.
CAGTTGATAGAATTATGTATCAAATTTTATTTGACTAGGCTGGCAGTCTTCGCCCATCTTCCTCCAATCTTCACAGACAGCTAAAAGTGTAAACCCCATGAAATAGACTATTCATATTGGCATGTAAGCATACACAGTATGTAGCTGATGAAATACAGCCATAATGTATCAAAAACAGTACTCCTCTGTGCAGATATATGGAAAAGTAATACTCTCCCTTGTGTGCTCAGCACTCAGCTCCCCTTCAATTTCTCTGGCTACATAGTTGCCAGCCATGCAGATTCAGGGATGTTAGCATGGTGAAGTTGCAAATAAGGTCAGAACTGATTAGAATCGCTGAATCCCAATAAATTGGAACCGTAAAGGGATGGTCACATTGTGCAGGCACTCCCTCAGTGTTTGTTTTCAACGTATTGCAGTAGTGAATGATGATATCATGGGGGGTTGTCAGATTAAACTTACAGAGGTGTACTTGTAGGTCTGTGAAGGGTAAAAATCCACATAAGCAGTGGGAAACTCACAAGTTCTGTTTCATTAAGATGCAAAATGTGTCAGCTCTACTTTTTTATTATTTTATTATTTTGGTCATTGTGAGATACGGAGCTTAGTACAATCATGGGAAATGGAGGCAGGTTTCTTGGTGCTTGTCATGTAACTATTCTTGTAGCAGCACGTGTATGCATAGGGCTAGAATATAGTTGGTACTGGGTTTTAGTACAGGGTGTGCAACCTTTCCTTCACTTTTTGTACTCCATGTTTGTGTGATATCATGAGACTGGAGGAAAGTAATACCAGTTTTGTCTGTGTTTATCTTGTTTACATAGAGGTGCACAGAGGTGCACATAGTGCACTAAGGAGAAAGCAGCAGATGTGTTTAAAAGATGCATGTTAATGAACCACTACAACATGGTGGAGCTATTCAACAAGCTTTAAAGCATCCATGTAGACTCCATACTGTTTTTTCCTGCATACATCAATACTATTGGAGTACAGACCCAGAAAATCTAGAGGTACACAATGCTAGGGGATGCTGCTGCTTTGATCCACCTGTATGTGCTAGGGTTTAAATCTGTTGGTGCCAATAGGCCTAGGCCAAGAAGGAGAAGGGTTTTCAAGCCCCTGCTAACGTTTCAGTTGTTACATCATCTGGAGATTGCAGAGTGCTACAGGGTGGACAGGGGCATGCTACAAGAACTTTGTTTCCTCTGCTGCCCTCAACTCAGAGCCAATTGAGGGGAACTCATCCCAGTGGAAACTAAGGAATGTGTAGCTCTTAGAATCTTAGCTACAGGTATCTCTCAAAGACCAAGTAGGGACAAGACTAACTGGGGACAAGATGGGTTTGTCACAGGCATCAGCATCCAGGATCCTCCACCAGTTCCTGGATGTTATGCTAATACATGCCAGTGACCACATAAGTTTTCCCTGTAGTTCTGAGGACAGGTCCAGGAATATGCAATAGTTCTACTGTGTAGCAAACTATCCTGAAGTACTGTGTGCCATAGATTGCACTGAGGTATACATTAAGGCACCACTGGGTGAGCAGGTTAGAATCCACATTAACCACAAGGGACAACATTCCATCAACTGCCAAGTCATGTGTAATGCCCAGGGAATTATTTTGAATGTGTGTGCTGGCAACCTTGGCAGTTATCATGACTCCCATATCTAGCACACATCAAAGCTGTACCAGGGCCATTTACTGGGGGATTTTGGCTATGTACTGGAACCATGGCTGATGACACCTATCGGACGTGCACACACAGCCATGGAATAACACATGCTCAAACCAGAAACATTATAGAGCATGTGTTTGGGCTGCTGAAGTCACAGTTCTGGTGCATAGAAACATCTGGTGGAGCCCTGCAGTATAATCCATGCACATGTACACAATCTTCACAGTATGTGCTATGCTACATAAACTGATCCTGCAGAAACAGCTGCAGCAGGAACAGCAAAGGGAAGGGGCACACATCCCTCCACCAATGCCTGGGTCAACACAACCACAGTCAGAGGAGGACTTGAAGGGGGAACCACCAGCTGCTGTGGCTGGAGGCAGATGTAGGCATGCTCAGTATGCCCTTGCTTTGGCTACGAAAACATGCATAGCACATTCACTTACCACCTAGGTGCCTAATACCTTTCTCCTACTCGCAAACATATAGCAAAATTGATTCCCGGCAACTCACACAACCTTTACCTCTCCATGTATTGACTGTATACTGGTTGCATCAGACAGACTCAGCCCTGAAGTAAAATTGTGTCAACTACTGCATTTCCAAGGTAAGTCCTGAACCTAGAGTGTATTCTTTAATAATATTATGGTATACCCTTGTATATCTTAATTTGGTACAGTAATCAAGTAAATAGTGGTGGAGTCATACAGAAAGTACCTCGACATGTGACAGCAGAAACTTATTGTACATATATGTGTCCATTACTAAGTTGTATGTCTCAGGCATCAAGGAGTCACACAGTCATACCTTTCAGAAGTATTGATGATCACTGCATGCCCTCAGTTTAGAACCATACCTTTGTACTGGTAAATCATTAAACACAGAAGTTAAAAAGTAATGACACACATTGCAGTTTCTGACTTCACAACCTTTCCCAAGATCAAACAACAAGCAGAATGCAGAACAAGTAGAGTAATAAGAGCATCATATCCTTGTCTGTGCCATAGCTGTAACTCATCTTTGCTCCACCCTAAAAGAACAGGCCATGCTTGCTTGTGCCATAACAGTAAGTGACCTTTGTCCCACCCCAAAAAGAGATCAGTGCACCCTTGTTCATGCCATAGCAGTAACTCACCTATGCTTTCCCCAAAGGAACAGCATATGCTTGTTTGTGCTATCCCACCTGGCCTTCAGTTGTTGGCAACTGCATATCATATTACTCACAATTAATAGCTGCACACATTTTAGGGCCAGTGATATGGAATGGCTTACACACTGCAAGTCCACACTACTAGGCAGATAAGTGATGAATTAACAAGAAACACGGAAATGTAGGACAGAGCTGTATATTTGCAAGCATAATCATTACAGGCTGCATGATCACGAAGTGCACTATGTCCAAATACAATAAAGAGAATTAAATGTACAAATAGGTTCATAGGTTCATAGGTTCATACTAGGCTATCTGCCCTAGGGCATTTATAAGCCTAGCCAGAGTGTGTATGGCTTTCGCCACCCATTTTAAATTAATTTTGCTATGCCCTTTTTTGAGGTTAGTATACTATGCCTCTGTCTAACAGTGACACAGAAGTGATACCTGGGGTAAACCTACGATCTCCCATCCACTCATCAAGATTCCTCTTGAAGAGAGTCAATGAGGGACTCTGCCTAACCTGGACTGGGATTTTATTCCAGAGTGACGGGAGCATCTGGGTTATGAATCTGTCCCTCCAGCATGTCCTATTTATTTCAGTGCTGAGGTTTAAGTCCCTCAAGCGCGTATCTTGATGGGATTTGGATTTTCTGAGGTGCAGCATGTCCATTAATTCCGGGTTGGACATGGCTTTATACGGCAGGCACAAATCGCCTCTGAGCAGGCGGTATGCCACTGAGTAGAGCTGGAGTTTCTTTAACCGGGCAGCATACGGCATCTGTTTGATCCCCTTGATCCTCTTGGTGAGGTACTTTTGGGGTCTTTCCAGTTGCTGCAGGTGTCTGGTAAGGTACATCCCAAAAGGGGCATTGTACTCAATTATGGGCCTGATGAGGGATGAGTAAAGAGGCACGATGACCTCCCCTGATCTAGATGTGAATCCCGTCATGATTAGGTGGGCTATATAAAATGTTTTTCTAACCACTTTGGCCACGTGGTTGTCAAATGAGAGATTGCTATCAACTTGTGTCCCAGGTCCCTAATTACTTCTTCTGTACTTAATGGATTACCACCTATGTGGTAATTTGTGGGTACTTTGTTTTTGCCAAAGGGGATGACTATACACTTTTTGGTGTTTAGCTTGAGGCCATGGCTCTGGCACCAGCTGTCTGTTTCTATGAGGCCCTTTTGGAGGATGCTTGTGTTGGCTGGAGAGTCTATTATGGCACCCAGTTTGCAGTCATCTGCGAACTTGGTCAGCCACAGTCCTTCCATGTTGGCCTGTACCTCCGAGAAATATATACCGAACAAGAGAGGTCCCAAGACTGAGCCTTGTGGGATGCCACTTGTAACTGGTTTGGAGTCTGACATGGCTCCAGCTATTCTAACCATGTGGGTTCTGCCCTTGAGCCAGTTTACAACCCATCTAGTGACATAGGGGTTTATATTTAAGCTGGTGAGCTTATCTATAATGCCCGAGTGGGGTATTGTATCGAAGGCTTTTGCGAGGTCCTGGTAGGCTGTGTGGCCTTGGTGACTGTTTCAAAGAAATCGATCAGGTTTAAGAGGCAGGATCTGCCCTTAACAAAGCTGAACTGGGTAGGATCCAGTGTCTGTAGGTCTCCAATATCTTTATTTATAAGGTCCATGATGATCATTTCCATAGTTTTGCAGACCAGGCTAGTGAGATTTATGGGGCGATAGTTTCCAGGATCCGTTGAGGCACCACCTTTGTGGAGAGGGACCACTGCTGCTGTACGCCACTCTTTGGGTACATATCCTGTAGTAAGGCTGAGATTGAACAGTAGTTTTAGGTTTGGGTTTAGCTCTTCTTGGAGTTCTTGTAGGACGCAGCCCGGGACACCGTCTGGTCCCATTGATGCTGTGTTTCTTGCTTTGGTGAGGGCAGCTCTTACCTGAGCATCTGAGATGTCAGGGGGGCAGCACTCTGCTGGGATAGATATTAGCCCTTTTGTTGGGTAGGTGGGGGGGAGTTTGCGCTGAACCTGTCAGCTAGGATGTTGGCAATGTCTGTGGGTTCGGTGTATTTTTTGTCATTTTGGACTAATTCTGAGCATATCTGGGAATTCCCACCCAAGTTCCTAACATAACTAAAGAAAGCCTTGTGATTATCCTTAGTGTCCTGTGCAATTTTTCTCTAGAAGCTGGCCTTAGACGATTTTATGAGTGCCCGTAGTTTTTTACTAATACTGATCAGAGATGCCTTCCCTTTTTGGGATTTTGCTCTGACGTGTAGTAGCTTCCTCCTTCTATTGTATAGTTTGTTTATGGCTGGGGTCCACCAGACAGGGCGTCTGCCTTTGGAGGATTGGGTCTTGGTTTTATTTGGGATTACATGATCCATGCATTCCTGAAGGTGTTCATAGAATGTGTTTATAAAGGATTTTGTGGTCTGGGCCATATTATCCACAGGCCCGGGGGCTTTGAAGGATTCCACCTCGGTTTTGAGGAGTGTGAAATTTGCTTTAGAGAAGTTTTTCACTGTGGTTTTCTGGGCATGGGGTGGGGTCGGGATGTGAATATCCAGTGACATTAGTTTATGGTCTGATCTTACCAGTGAGGGATACACTTCTGATGTGGGGCATAGAGTCCCCATGTTGGTGATGATCAGGTCCAGTATGTTTTCCCCTCTTGTGGGAGTGGTAACAAGTTGTTCCATAGCATTTGAGTTTATAAATTCTAGGAACCTTTGGGCTAGGGTGTTGGAGCTAGAGTAATGCTCCCATTCTATGGTTGGGTAGTTGAAGTCACCCAATATAATGGTGTTTGGAGAGACCTTCATATTTTCCAGTGTTCTCAGGAAGGCCGAGTGGGGTTCCTGGGTTTGGAAGGGTGGTCTGTAGCAGGCTATAAACTGGAAGGCAGTTTTACACAGTGTTAGTTGCACATGGATAGTCTCTAATGCTTTGTGCTGTGCCACCAACCTGGAGGTGTGGGTACCTTTGACGAATATTGATACTCCCCCTCCTTTTGTGGTTTGGTCCAAGTTTTGGGGCCGAAAAGCATGGTATGAGGTATAACCTGGTAGTGCTGGGGTGCTCTTGAGAGCCTTGAACCAGGTTTCTGTTACTGCACAGATATCGATGTTCTCCATGCTAAGGAGAGTTTTGAGTGCGTGCATCTTGAGGTTTAGACTTCTGGCGTTGTGTAGTATTACTCTTAGTTTCTTATCCCTTGTGATACCTATGGAGGTGGGTTTGTCTTTTGAGCCTTGCCTAAAAAAGGCACTATGGGGGTAGCAAGAGCCTTTGCCAATATCCGATAGCCCAGGGGGTGACAGGTGCAAGCCATCCCTAGCGAAGCATCGTGGCTTGTCGAGCATGTCATCCCAGGTTGACAGGCATTGGATCCCCTTTGAATGACACCAATACTTAAGCCAATTGTTGAAATTGATAATCTTGTCTTCATACTGTGGCATAATTTGTGATGAGGGTAAGATGCTACTCAAGGTCAGGGTCATACCAGCCTGGGCTACATGCTCAGAGAGCTCCTCTATGTCTCTTTTCATGTAGTCCAGGGAGGTACGTCTCAGGTCATTCACACCAGCATGGACAATGACTGAGTCATATTTGTACTTGCCTTGGAGTGACCTGAGTGCTTGTGTTATGTGGCGGATCCTAGCGCCCGATAGGCAGCTCACCGTGACCTTCTCCTTGTTCAGCCTGGTGAGCGGGACGTCAGTGTGCCTGATGATAGAGTCACCTATTACAAGTGTATCAGGTGTGTTGTTTAGCCTTAAGGGATGTGACTGTTCGGCACACTGGTTTTGTGAGCTATGTGTTGCACGTGTTTTGTTTTGGGGTAGCGGTTGCTTGGGTGTCTGCTTTGGAGGTTTCTGCTGCTTAGGCAGATTTTTATTTAGAACCTCCAAGTATGTTTTTGTGTGTTTATGTGTTTGGTTTGCTGTCATGGTAGGTCTATGTGAGACTTGAATTGTAGTGAGTGTGGTTTCCTTCTCCTCCTGACTGGTTAAGCCAATACTGAGTTGAGAGAGCTTAGCCTCCAGTTTGGCTATATGGTTGCATCTCTCACGTGTTGGAATTTGTTGGGAGGAGGAGAGGGTTGTCTGTGTACATTAGGCAGTTGTAACATTGCCTCAAGATTCCCAGGTTCACCAGCTGGACCGGAGAGGAGATTGACAACTGACCTTTGGACATGCTAGAATAGTATTGGGAATTCCTTTATAATTGAAAAAAAGGGCCAATGGGGAACAAGTTACTCAAGGGGAGTTTGTGAGGGTGTAGTGCTTTTAATTTTTTAGTACTGACTTGTATAATTGCTTTAGTGAGCAAGTGCTAAGCTTTAGTGTAGGAATAGGGTGTTTATTATGAGAACTAGATCAGTTCCAAGGCTCAAACCCAAATAAGCGGCGCTGCTCGATGCCACTCTATGCACAAAATCACACAAAGCCGTGCTACAGTGGGTTTTATGCAGGCAGACTTGAAAGAGCTAGAAATTGGCCCAAAACAGCCAACAGACTACCAGATTCCTGCACTGGGAACACTCCTCCAGGGACAGATAGGCTGCTCCAAGCTCCCCACTGCCACTGGTGAACAAAGAAGCCTCCCTATATCCAAGGAAGGAAATGGCAACACAGGAACTTTCCAAAAGTCCAGAATACAGTAAAGCCTGTATTTGGACTACTCTAGGTCATGAAAGATGGGAAACAAGGATAACTTTTTTTTTTCTTTTTTGCAACAAACAGCAGGAAATTGCAATAAATATGTAACACAGGCTAGCGCACTTGAGTGTGTAGCCTCAACAAGTAAATGCAACAAACAGGACAAACTTTAAAAGTGCAGGTGCAAAAACAACTTTAGACAGCTTAAAACAGTTCAAGAAGCAGAAATATTTGCAGTTTAGCTAGATCGGACAGTCGCCCAGGTAGTAGGAGGAAAAAACACTTTTATCAGGTTAGCAGTCGCTCTTTTAGCCTCTCTGCTGCTAGCACCACTCTGCAGGACCACGAGGAGCTTGGCTGAGTATTAACAAGCGCAAAAACCTCGCCAAAGCGGGTTTTATACAGGGAGATTTGAAAGAGCTAAAAATTGGCCCAAAATGGCCAATAGACTACCAGATTCTTGTGCTGGGAATACTCCTCCAGGGATAGATAGACTGCGCTAAGCTCACAACTGCCACTGGTGAACAAAGAAGCCTCCCTTAATCCAAGAAAGGAAATGGCAACACAGGAACTTTCCAAAAGTCCAGAATACAGCAAAGCCTGTATTTGGACTACTCTAGGAAAGACGGGAAACAAGGATAATTTATTTGTTTTTTTTTTTTTTTTTGTTTGTTTTGCAACAAACAGCAGGAAAATGCAATAAATATTTAACACAGGCTAGTGCACTTGAGTGTGTAGCCTCAACAGGTAAATGCAACAAACAGGACAAACTTTAAAAGTGCAGGTGCAAAAACAACTTTAAATAGTTTAAAACAGTTCAAGAAGCAGAAATACTTACAGTTTAGCTAGATCGGACAGTCGCCCAGATAGTAGCAGGAAAAAAACACTTTTATCAGGTTAGCAGTCACTCTTTTGGCCTCTCTGCTGCTAGCACCACTCTGCCGGACCAAAAGGAGCTTGGCTGAGTAGTAACAAGCACAAAAACCTCGCCAAAGTGGGTTTTATACAGGGGGGCTTGAAAGAGCTAGAAATTGGCCCAAAATGGCCAATAGACTACCAGATTCTTGTGCTGGGAACACTCCTCCAGGGATAGATAGGCTGCTCTAAGTTCCCCACTGCCACTGGTGAGCAAAGAAACCTCCCTCTATCCAAGAAAGGAAATGGGCAACACAGGAACTTTCCAAAAGTCCAGAATACAGCAAAGCCTGTATTTGGACTACTCTAGGTACTAGGTACTCTCAGTAACAACTGATGGTTTAATATCAGTATACATTATGTTGCAGTTGGTTGTGTGAAGAATGAGTTCAGTTCTTTGCTGCAAAGTACTTCATGTAGCAAAGAGAAATAAGGCAGCCATCCTGTTTACTGAAGCTGGATTGGTGTAAGAGTTCAAATCCCAAACTATGTAGAAATATGTAATGTGTACTATCATTTTCTACTGTGTATGTCATACATTTCTTTTCCTCATTTCACATATGTCTCCTTTTTTATTCTTGTTTTATTTTTCTTGTTTTTAAAAAAAATTACTTTTTGTGTGATGTGCTGTGTAGTGCAAATAGTGGAACTGAAGAATAAATACATTTCAGGTTTGGCTGTGCTTATCTGATTTGTTTGAAGAGAGGCATTGCAGAAACAGGGGAAACCGGACCATCTAGGAGGCAGACAGCCAAAAATAGAAAACAGATACATTTAATTAATACTCTTGGCCATCACAAAAACCTGGCCTGGAATACAGATGGCATTAGATTCTAGTACAGTGTGCAACCTTTGTTTTACTACTATGATATTGCAGTAATGAAGTGGAACATAGACAACTGTTGCCCTCAACCTTCTTGTGGCAACAGGTATACATGTAGGGCTGCCATGCACATGGTCCTGAGTTTGAATAGAGCATATTTCATGCAATATTATGTTTATTGATTTAGTAATCTATGTGTTATTACATTTATGGTCAAATGTATGACTGCGGGCATACTGTGCACTATAGTCCTGTAAATGTATTCCTGCTATCTGTACTGGCATTGCCTTCACTTTTGCCAACAATACATGCATAACTGCCTGTGCATGCAATAAACCTGAAATTGCATTGCTTTTCAATGTTGCACTGTGAGTACCATCATGCAAATGTGGTACTGATAACTAATGGGTATATGTTATATACTCAATGCTAACTGTCAGATGTTAGCAATCCGGCTTGCGTTTGTGCACTGCTTACTTATGCACAAGTAGGTGTATCTCACATGTGTATATGCTTTGTTAACCATTGTGTAACCCCACTGCTCACTGCGCTATGGAACCGTGTATATGATGCTTTACTATTGGTGTTTATTTTCTATATCCTTTATATCACATGAAATTGCATGTGAAAACATTACAAACTGAGGACCTTATCTAACAATATGTCACATATTTACAATACAGCCATCTGTTGCTACCCCCCACAAGCACTGCAACCCTTGTGTCTCAGTACTTGTTCCATACATATATCAACCACAGTACAAGATGTAATATCAAATGTTGTGTGCTATGCAATGCACAGCAATCTGTTAACATGCAGAACTACAATTATTGAACCATACGCCGAAAAAAGTTATCTGCAAGGCTAGGGAAGGAATCAGCATGGACCATATCCACAGGGGCATAGGTAACCTTCAACACATCTGACCCTACCCATTTTGTTTTGTCAATGGTACATCTTGTTTATTGAACCTTGTGGACTTCTTGGATACTGACCCACAAACCTGGATGAAGGACAACAGGACATACCACCTATGTTGACTAATCCAAGGCCTTTGACACTATTCCCCATTCAAGTGTCATAGTGAATATCTCCCACATGCTAATTAAGTCATACAGTAGTACAGGGATAGGCAACTGGCTCACTGACATAACACACTCTCTCAAAGTTTGGGATTGCACCACCACAAGTAGCCAATTAGAATACCACAAGGATTTGTGCTGGGCCCTCAACTGTTTGCAAATTACTTTCCTGAAGTGCTGACAATGGTAAATGTCTTGTGGTTTACCAAGTTTGCAGATGACTGGTAACTAGATGCACTGCTATAGGGTCCCCCAACAATAGTAACATATTTTGGAAGGAGGTACCACACACAAACGATTGGTGCCAAACCCATGAAGAACCTTAAAGCATACAATGTCTCATTGCCCCCTTTAGCAAAGAAGTCTCCCTGCTAATTACAATATACATAGCACCCCTCTAAGCTCAAACACAGTGTTGTGAGACTTGGGAACATATGTTGATAGCAATCTACATTTTCATCACTATGTGTCCATAGTGGTGACACAATCATTTTGAATTGCAAACATCATATATGTTGACATCACATCCAAGACCAATGTGGTCTTATCTCTGCTATACTCTACAGTTATCAGACCACTAATTGAGTACAATGCTCCTTTCTGTCTGTACCTGACTAGATGCCTGCAGCAATTGTAGAGAACACAGGATTCTCCCTGGGAGACTCCAGGGCATCCAAACATGACATACATGGAAAGACTGAAAGATCTGTCAGTGTACTCAGTACCATGCAGGCTACTGAGAGGTGACCTACACCTGCCATACAGAGCAGTCTTAGATCATGCCCTACTGGAAATGCTGCACATCTGTGAATCAAATTGGGCAAGAAAAACTTCACCCAGGGTTCTCAAACTTGCCTGTGACATAAACAGAATTTACTGGGGAGACAGCTATATCTCCCAATGATTCATGCTCCTCTGCAATAGGCTCCCACTGCATGTGAACCAGTGATCCTCAATGACCCTGTTCAAATGCAACCTTGACTACTGGTTGGGTGATTGTAAAGTCACCTCTGGGGTGGCACCTATGTCCCTCATGGAAAGGACCAGTTGGTGCTTCTCACAAAATTGCTCTGCTAACAACAACCATCCAACTATGCTCAATAAGAGTATTTGTGTTTTTATACAGCTAGGCTTTTAAACACTGAAGAGCCATTAGCTTAGTAGCCTCCTATGTACATATGAAGCCATGAGCCTATGCAGGTCTCCCAACATTTTGTCTCCCACATGGCCCCTGCTGATATCATGTACTATAAGTTCACCTGCATTCTTGTAAAAGTCAGACTTATGCTGCGTCACTTGGGTAATCTACTGAGTTCTGTATTCTGTGTACTTAGGTAGGAGTTCTACTCTCATTGCATGTGTGTTTTTGTGTGTGTGTGTGTGTGTGTGTGTGTGTGTGTGTGTGTGTGTGTGTATATGTGTGTGTGTGTGCATGTGTGCGTGTGTGTGTGTGTATGTGTGTGTGCGTGTGCATGCATGTGCGTGCGTGTGCGTGCGTGTGCGTGCGTGTGCGTGTGTGTGTGTGTGTGTCTGTGTGTGTGTGTGTGTGTGTGTGTGTGTGTGTGTGTGTATGTGTGTGTGTGTGTCTAGCCAGAACAGCAGAAGTGTGTATCCTACAATTATTACTCCATTCTAATGAATTGAGGGTATTTTGATACTTGCACATGCCTACAGAGCTATTTCATGTAGGCCTCTGAACTTCTTCTTTACAACATGCACTGCTGATGTCATCCACTATAAGTTTTCCTGCAGCCATATAAAAGTCAGACTTGTGCTGTAGTACATGCATTAAGTACTCTATTCTGTAGTCTGTGCACTTAGATGGGTAGGGGTTCTGTTCTCACTGCAGTCAACTGCATGTGTCTAGTCAGCAGAGTAGATGTGGTATCCTACAGTTACTTCTTCAATGGCATGGAATGCCAGTATTTTGATACCTTCACAAGCCTACACATCCACTTCATGCACACTTCCCAACCTGTTGTCTCTCACATGGTCTGCTGATGTCATCTACTATAAGTTCACCAGCACTCCTATACAAATCATACTTGTGCTATGGTGCTTGTATTAACTATTGTGTTCTATAGCCTGTGCACTTTGATAGGTAGGGGTTCTGTTCTCCCTACAGTCAACTGTGTGTGTCTAGTCAGCAGAATAGACATGGTATTAAACAGTTACTTCTCCAATGGCATGGATTGCCAGCATTTTTGATATTTGCACAAGCCTGCAAATCTATTTCATGCAGCTCTACCGACCTGTCTCCTACATAGCCTGCTGATGTCATCTACTATAAGTTCAGTTCATTTGCACTCCTGTTTAAATCAGACTTGCGCTGTGGTGCTTGTGTTAAGTACTGTTTTCTACAGTCTGTGCATTTAGTTAGGTAGGTGTTCTATTCTCACTGCAGTCAAGTGTGTGTGTGTGTGTGTGTGTGTGTGTGTGTGTTTTTGTGCTGAGAGGCCAGGTAGTGCAGGGGCAGCAGACGGGCTGCAGCCAGGTTGCGTCCCAGATGTGCTGGGTCTCAGTGCAGTAGCTTGTGTAATGTGGGCAGGAGAATCCTGTGGACCAGGCCTACCCAGCTGTGCTTTGGAGAAAGAAAACGAGAAGACAAGGGCTGGGGTGAGAGAAAAAAAAGGGATAACATTAGTAGCATCATATGTGACATACAATGCATTGATACAATTATTTGACTCTATTCTATTACCTTTACTTTTAAGACTAACAAATAACCTTTTTACTTTTAAGACTAGTCACCTCATAACCGATGCACAGTATACTACAGATTGCAGCAAACAATCATTTATGTGTGCATATATTGCACATATGCATGTTTGAATTATACTTATTACAGATTACAGCAGGCCATTTGTTCCACTAGTATAGAGGCCTGAGGTTACATTGCAATACTGATAAAAACGTAGCAGTATTGTATAGATGGGAAGTGTGTTTTTTGAACCCAAACCTCTGACTACTATCTAATATTGTACTGTTGTTTTGCCTTACATGCTAACGCATGTATACTTTCCATTTACAGCTGTGAGATGCATGCTCACTTTTATTTTAGAATATGTAACTATTGCTTTGAGCTACACACTAATACATGCATACTTGCTTTTACAGTTAAGATATGCATGCTCAGTTTGATACAACTATATAAAATACTAATACAAGATGTCTTTAACTTTTAATGCTACAATAACAGTACTGTTCTGATGCATACCTACCACATGCTTCTCTCATCCAGGCCAATTTATCAGCATGGGTTCTCACATTCAGTTCTCTCTCTGTGGCAGCTATAGAAAAAACAGAACAGAACAGAATACCATTATGAATAACAGTCCTGACTATAATTAGCTTTTAACTCTTACAAGTAGTCTCTGTAATTGATACGTGCACATCTGTCCTACATTCCTTGATCCAGTGGTTGAGCACATCCCTCTTCCTCCTCCAGAACACATTGTAGTGGTGTCTACATTTCTCACCAGTGCAGGGGAAATCAGTAGCACTGGTCCCAGCCCAGGTAAGACTATCCCATGCTTTTGACTTGTACTCTTATCTGGAATAGTTCCCCTGCAATAACCTGGGCCTGTGTTCCTTCACCAGGAGTCCAACAAACACTTTCACCTCCTGGACACCCCATCTTTGAGCATGAAATCTCAGTCCCTCTCCACGCATACCTGCTGTGCCTACCACAGATCAAGATCAATGTAGAAAGACATTTTCTTGCCAATTGCAGTTAGCACATTTACTGGGAGTGTACACACTGTTTGAAAGTGTTGTGTGATGCTTACTACTGTGTAGGCAGGGTGCTAAGCATTACGCACCTTCAAGCACCATGTTTGTGCGATGTTAACTGGAGCAAATGTAAAAGCATTTGAAAGTGTTACATACACTGTATTAGAACCCAGTACCATATGGCCTCAACAAGGAATGGATCACTGCATTAATAGATGGTGCCACAGTCGCAGTTGAATATCAGGTGTATTTTAGAGAGTGAATAGCAACTGGCAGACTTAACTGCTGTTGCATACAACTGCTACTTAACTGACTCTGTGACAGTAGGTATTAATGCATTTAATGCAGTGATACATTCCTTTTTTGATACAGATGGTACTGGGTCCAAATACAGCTGTCTCTATTATGTTTAATTGATTTTGCATCAGCGTTGCTGCTCATTGGTGTGTGATGTATTCATTGCACAATAATGCTTTAAAGGATATAAATGGGGAACATAGAACAGTGATGACATGGGGATCAAGCAGGGAGAAGAACAATAGGAATTCCCTGCTAAACTGTGGCAAGATGCATTGTATGAAATACATGTACTACAAAATTGACTCTGTGTTAATGCATTTATATATTCGTTGTTTGGGCTAGATGGTATTGGGTTTTAATACAGGTATATGTAGTACTTTTACTTTTGGTGTCTGTGAAAGATTGACATACATTTATACACAGGTGTCATTTATCGTTGCTTAGTGATGGTGTGCAATGTGCACCATCATGCAATAATGCTTTATAAAAAAGAAATGGGAAGATAGGACAGTGGTGATACAGGGAGCAAGCACGGGGGAGTACAAAGTGAAATCCTTGCTAAACCGTGACAGTTACTATTGATTGTCTAAAATACAATGTGCTACTTAACTGACTCTATGGAACCATCTATTAATGCTTTGATCCTTTCCTTTTTGGGGCCAGATGGTATTAGGTTAGAATCCAAGCGTATGTATATGCTATTCGGATAGTTCATGCTAATATACAACCTATTTAGTCTATCAACTTTCTAGGTGTGGAAGTACAATATTATATATCTGTACATATTATATGGGCCATTGTCCCCCTCGTTATGTATGCTTTGGTCTTGCTGAAAGGGGATGACAGGCATGTCTGTGTTTCATTGTAGCACATATCTATACCACATTTTATGTCCTAAATTCTGTTTACATAATATGTATATTCGCATTATGTTGGCCTTTATGGAGAAATGTTATGCAGAATCAATGCTTATCTGTGTAGCCCTGGTGGTCATTGTGGCATTTTGTGCAAATACACGGACCTTTGGTGCTTTGACTTACACAGAATTGCTATCCACATTTGCTTTCAGGGTTTTGTGGCCAGCAACACTGCAGCGACCCACGAAGCCTTGCTTACATGCGCCGAGACTCATTAATATGCATTGCGAGATGCCCCACAATGAGCACCACTGAAGTCGCTGATACACTCTGTGTAGGCTCTGCATGAAACCTACCTGGGGTTTATTGAATCCTAGTGTTTTCTTTTTTTTTTTTTTTTGTTCAACCTGTCAAATCTCTGAAATGCACCTCAGACCTTCTATAACCCAATAGCTTCTGGATGACTAGTAGCCCTTAGACCCCTGGCATAATTAAATTATTTATTCCACAATTATTACAGTGTACTCTTTTCCAATTCAGGTGTATTGGAAGGCTGTAGGAAAAAGTAAAACTGAAAAGTGAAACTCATAGTCTTCCCTTAGTCATAATTCTTGCTCATTACATTATTAGGTCAAATGGTTGGGAGAAAACTGTAAAGGCACCTCAGAACATCTATTAACAATAATGGCTTCTGGGGTCTAGCAGGCTCAGATTTATAGCTTTATTCAGTTATTTTCTACAAATTTATTACAATACGGTCTGGCCTAGTTAGGGTTTACTGAAAGGATGCAGGAATAATAGCTGAAAAATAAGGCAAAATGTGGCAAAATATAGGAAAAGAGATCTGGATGAACTGGAGAAGCTGTAATATAGTGGCACTTGGAAATATGTTGTAGGAAGAGCTGTGGGCAGTGTGGGGCACCATGGAGCTCTTTGCCTAGCGTGTCCATTCACCTAAGACTAGTGCTGTATCTAAATGTTAATACTGTAGGCTAGTGATCTCAGAAATATCCTACTTTTTCATGCTTTTTCCTTGCTGCACAGGAATAGGATTTTTCCCATTATTGAATGCTTTGCATGATGCCTAGAAAGGGCATTCATGCTGATCACAATTTGCATTAGTAGTGCAAATTTATTGAGATTATGCTAAATATATATTTATGCCATGATTTTGTCTGGGTTCATAGGTTCATAAGATGCTACTAGTCTATTGACCCAGAGGCAATTAAAAGCCTAGCCAAACATTTCGCCAATGTTCCCTTAAAGTTAGCACCTGTTTCCCCTGTCCAGCAGGGACATAGGTGGGATCTCAGAGGTGTATTATCTGTTTCCCATCCAGTCATCCAGGTTCCTCTTAAAGAGGGCAAGAGAGATACTCTGTTTGACATGGAGAGGGAGTCTATTCCACAGATGGAGGAGGTTTTGGGACACAAATCTATCCTGCCAACAAGTTCTTTTAATGTCACAGACCAGATTAAAGCCTTGTGTGCGTATTGCATGAATGGAATTTATTTTATGGATATGCAGCAACTCTATCAAGGCTGGGTCTGAAATGGCCTTTTATGCAAGACACAGGTCACCTCTGAGCAGTCTGTATGAGACTGAGTAGAGGGACAGGGCGTTTAGCCTATCTGTATATGATAGGTGTTTGAGACTCTGGATTTTCCTGGTCAGGAACCTCTGTAGTCTCTCCAACTGCTGCATGTGCTTGGCAAGGTACATGCCGAAGAGGGCATTGTACTCGATAATGTGTCTGATAAGGGAGGATTACAGGGATGTTAGGACCTCATTGTTGCTGGATGAAATATCCTTATTTACAAGGTGGGTCATGTAGAAAGCCTTCCATACAATGGAGGCAATGTGGTGGTCAAAAGTCAGGTTGCTATCAGCCTGGGTGCCCAAGTCCAACAAGACTGATTGCATGCTTAGTACATTGTTATTAATGTAATAATTAGTGGGGATGACATTTTCCCCAAAGGGGATAATGATGCATTTCTTGGCATTCAGTTTGAGGCCATGCTTCTGGCACCAGTCATTAGTTTGGGTAAGGCCCTCTTGCAGGATGTTCACATCACTAGGGGAATTTAAGATAGTGCCCAGCTTGCAGTCATCTATAAACTTGGTCAGCTGTAGACCACTGGTTTTAGCTTGCACCTCAGAAAAGTATATCCCAAACAGTAGGGGCCCCAAGACCGATCCTTGGGGTACATCACTCGCTATGGGTCTATTAGTAGAGGTGGCTTCCCCTACTTTGACTAAGTGGGTTCTATCAGTGAGCCAATTAACTACCCATCTGGTAACATATGGGTTGATGCCTAGCTGGGAGAGTTTATCTATTATGCCTGAGTGGTAAATAGTGTCAAAGGCTTTGGCTAGTTCAAAGCAGGCGGTGTGCACTGTCTTCCCCTTCTCCATGGCTTTGGTGACTGTTTCAAAGAAGTCGACCAAGTTTAACAGGCATGATCTCCCTTTGACAAAACCAAACTGTGTGGGGTCAAGCGTTTGGAGGTTGCCAATGTTCTTGTTTATAAAGTGCATGATAATGCATTCCATGGCCTTGCAGATCAGGCTAGTTAGGCTGATGGGCCTATAACTGCTTGGGTCAGTGGATGCTCCACCCTTGTGTAATAAGATGACAGTGGCTGTCCTCCATTCAGCTGGGATGAAGCTAGTGCTCAGGCTTTGGATGACTTGGGTCTCTAATGGAGCTGAGAACTCATGGCTGAGTTTATGTAGGATACAGCCAGTGATGTTATTGGGTCCCACGGAGACTGTATTTTTTGCCTTTGAGAGGGCATTAAGGACCTGCTTCCTGGTGATGAGGGGAGGTTGGCAGGTGCTGGTGATGTCCTGATTTACTGATGGGGGGACAGGGGGTGATGTTTTCACTGAACCTGTCTGCCAGCAGGTTGGCTATATCTATGGCATTTGTGTATGTGGTGTTACTGACCACCAGTTCAGAAGAGATTTGGGTGTTGCCTTTGAGAATGCGGACATATGTGAAGAAACCCTTGTGAATGTCCTTGGTGAATGTGGCCAATTTGTACTCAAAGTTAGCCTTAGAGGATTCACCAGTGACCATATTTGCTTGTTCAGACAAAGGAGAGATTGCTTCCATCTTGGCACTTGCTCCTTCTTGCCCCTGGACAGCAATTGTTTTCTATTATTATAGAGTTTGTTTATTGCTGCTGTCCACTAGACAGGTTTACTCTTTCTTGAGGAAGATGATTTGGTCCTGTCAGGTATTGCTGAGTCCAGACAGCTATGTAGGTGCTCATATAGTTTTTTGGTGTAGACTTGGACATTAGTCCTAGTTCCATCTGAAGGGATGGTGGCTGTGAAGCTGCTTATACTTTCTCTGAGGAGATTGTAGTCAGCTTTGAAAAAGTTTTTTTCATTTGACCCTGCCAAGGGGGGTGTGGGTCAGGGTAGATGGTGACTTCAAAAGTGATTGCTTTATTGTCAGATCTTACCAAGGAAGGAAAAGATGCCGGTACTGAAAAATGTCAGGAACTGTTGTGTAGGATCTTGTTATCTGGAACAGGAGCTGCATCATAATGTCTGCAGTTTTATTTTAAGGAGTCTAACTTTTGTAGATTGATGACAACTTAAATACTGAAAGTGAAATTCTTTATAACTTGGAGGATAGATAAATGAATATCAATAAGAGTGGAGTGACTCCCTGGATATGAGAATGCAAACAACCAGACGGATATAGGATGATGTAGATATCAGTAAGATCAAGGATAAGCAAAAATCATTGATTGTAGTGATGATGTCAGACCAAGAATATCACTACGTGAAGAAAACAGATTGGCATAAGCATGTCAGGATACGAATGATTGTTACAAAGCATCAACTATGCAATGGGTATAAAATGGTTAAGATGAACATTTTGTAAAAAAGGAGCTGAGAGAGATCTAGAAGTTGCAAGGTTTAATTTTGTTTCAATAAAGGATGATAAAGGAGAGCGCTCTATATGAACATATCTTCATATATATGCACAGCTATCTATGAATGCTGCATTCTGGTGCTGTGAAATGAAAAAGAAGACATGAGTACTGTTTCAGAAAGTCAAAACTTGCTAACAATTGTTTAATTTCTTGTACGCAGACCCTTTAACTAGCATTGCAGATCAGTGACTATAACATGGACATGTGTTTTTTATTAATTTAAAATGGATTATATGCTAAAGATTGCTCCAGGAAAGCATATGATCAGTTAGTGTATGGCAGATACCTGTGCACTGAAATGTAATGCAAAACAATGGCAAAGTGCAAGTGATATAAATTTGAAAAGTTATGTGGTTTCATTGTTGTGTAATTAAAACATTAAAATCATTCCCTAAAAAAGATAATTTTCAAAAAAGAATTTCTAGACTGGTGAAAGCTGCAAGTGAAATAAAAGGTGATACTGCTACAGTTTTCTGTCAGGATCAGAAACAAAGTTTCCTTTGGAGATATAACTTCAACAGTGTGCTAAGAAGAGAGAAATAGTAAAATAGTGCAGAGGGATAATGCAAGAAAGAGGAACCAAATGTAAAGAAAAAATATAAGGGTACGGAAAGAAAGGTATAATAACATGGAGATCTCCCTCCTACCTCCACACGCGCGCACACACACACACACACACACACACACACACACACGCACACGCACACACGCACACACACACACACACACACACACACACACACACACACACACACACACACACACACACACACACACACACATAACACACACACACACAGATGCACACATAACACACACACACACACACATAACACACACACACACACACACACACACACACACACACACACACACACACACACACACACGCACACGCACACACATAATTTTAGTTAGTAGCTGCCAGTCTGAGAACAACCAAGGAAAATGACTGGAAAACACCAGGGGTGTAGAGTTACATTTAAAGCATACACCAAGGAATGGAGTTGTCAAGAAATGAAATTAAGTCAAGGGACTTCAGTTAGGGGAGAAAAAAAAAAAAAAGAGTCTGTAAAGGTAAAATAACATGGTATCCACAATTGAATGAGGAATATGAGAAACGAATGTTACACGGACACCAGTAATACTGGTCAGGAAAACTGTCCTCAGATTTGACATGCACCTAAAGATGATGCAATGTCTGTGGTATTAGAAGCGATTCTATATGTGGACTAGATCAATAAATTAAACATGACTTTTGCAGACACTAAGACAATTAGCATAGCCTGTGAATTTATATCTATGGCATGCTTTGGAAAAAAATCACAGACTGCATGAATAAAGTGGGGATGCTGAGTAGCTGTTAACACTTACTATGACAAAAAATGGAGTAGAATAATTACAGCATATATGACAGCTGTGAACTGAGCATTGTGCAAATAAAATACTTACATCAGGTATGAGAGCTGCATGTAGAGTATTGTTGAAAGTAATTATACATATACCAGGCATGCCCATTACATACTGAGTATGTTGCAAGTAACAATACTGAAACCAGGTATGACAGCTGCATTTTCAATATGTTAAAATAATAATAATGCTTACACCTGGTATGATTATATTGCAAGTAACAATACTTATACCAGTACAACAGCTGCATTCTGAGTATGTTGCGGGTGTTATGATAATTTTGGAAAGGAAAACCCTTGAGAAATATATCAATATTCTGATTCTAAGAAATGTATTGGAGGAGTCAGTCCATGTTACAAGATAATGAAATTCAGCCTGCTGAGGAGAAGTATGACAATTACTTCTGACTGTCATTACTTTTAGCTCTAGGTAGTTCTCAGAGCTCATGATACAAAATTCCTCAGAGAATAGTCTCATCATGAAAAATTACAGCATTTGGTCCATGCTGGATATTTTTTCTACAGATAATATTCTGCCTGTAAGGATATTATAAACTTTGAGTATTTCCTGCATGATGTAGGTTTCAAGGAAGACTGCAACCCAATCCATCTCAAAGAAGTTAATAATGCTGTCACACTATATATGTCAGTCAAATATACAGATTTATAAAAATGGGTCAATGCAAAACAGTGACTGATTATATCTTGTGACTTATGCCAGACAACTTGATAAATTAATGCATGCAAGCAATTTAGACTGTAATTGTTAACTGAACTACACTTTCTGCAACTATATATATTAATAAAGACACTTCCTTAGCAGAGCATTTCAGAAAGTATTGAATATATTCTTGTCAGTGACAAGATTGCCGGGTGTACATTTTTGTACTTTCACCGGTGCTTGACATAAAAAAGATATGTATTTTTTAGACCAAAAGTTAGCTTAACAAGCCTCATTATAACTATGGACTTGCCTAAGGGTAAATCATCTTTTATTCAACATGACTGCAAAAATAAAACTATACAGATCTCAGCTGCTGAAGGCAAAATTACCAAGAATATTGGACTGTGTCCCATGCCAAAGGTTAGACTGTTCTGTACATTGGTGCAAGATGTTTCTTTAACCAGCCAAATAAATTACAAAACTGTTAAAATGTCTACAGAATTTTAATGGAAGTCCAGTCTGAAAAACATTGTTTAAAATTATGCAGACTTATTTAACATCTGATGCATAAGCTTTGTAGAACTAAATATCTTTCAGGTCAGAAAATGACGTGTCACACATTTTTAACAGTTCTTAGGTCACAAGTTTTGCAAAAAGTAATTTTAACAATGCTAGAACATGCAAGTATTTTGACAAAAGCTATGAGATTCAAAAGGCAGCGTGAAAGTGTGCGACACCCGATGGTATTCAGACTAGACTAACAATCTATGTGAGTAGTATTCAGAAAGGAGTATGCTCTGTAGATTTAGCATATCATGAGTGAGGTATATTGATGCAATGCTTTTTTTGTTCCCTTTACCATTGTACTGACCTGGCTACCCAGTGCCCCATGTCAACGCCAGGTCTACCAGCTAATCCCTATCATCCTGGACTTAACTCCAGTATTGATGGGGCCCATCATAGATCCTAAGGGCATCCTGGGGATTTAACCATCTTTGTAACTCAGCCAGGTCTACCCTCTTGCTTCCTCTTTTGATCATGCCTTTTGCCAGCAACATCCCTACTCTCCACCAGGTGTCTTTGCAGGAGATGTCGATTTTGCCTCCCTCCCTCTGTGATAGGCACACCCATTCCTCCCTACCACTTTTAAAGTTATAATAGCAAGGACAAAGAAATGAGGTACTAGATATCCACTGTCATAGCAGAAAGAAGGCTGATGCATAAAAATGACAAAGAGAGTTATTTGTTACAAAGTACTTAAATGCGTTACACCATTACATCATTGATGCACAAAACTGAATGAGATACAATGATACAAAAGGGTGCTGCTGTAAACAATAAATTACCATTTTGCTCACCATGAACGCAAGTGAGTGTGAATATGTATGAGAGACAGAGCAAAGTATAAAAAGCACCTACAACATATTTATAAAATTGCAATTTCACAGAAAAACACTATTTTAAAAGACTGATGCAGCTGCTGGTTATTTCGTGTTGAACAGAAGTAATGAAAGAATGGGTACGGAGTGATAAAAGAAGGTATATTTATAAAGATAATAACATGAATTTTCCTTCATATATGTAAGCTGCAGTGGTGCAGTGGTAGCGTTGTTGCCTCACAGCAAGAGGTTCTCCCATTTGATTCTCGGCCAGAGCACCTTCTGTGTGGAGTCTGCATGCCCCCCCCCCCCCCGCAGTCGAGTGGCATTCGAAAGACATCCATAGAATGGGCGTGCCTTTGTTGAAGGTTGGGCATCGAGCTGGCACCTCAGCACCCGTAAAAAATCTACTGCCAATCATTAGCAGACCTGAGTTCCGCTGTGTCAATCCCTAACTGGGAAAAGCCACAAGAACATATGTTGTCAAGAATTACTGTTAAGTCTGCATAAAAGAGATGATTAGGATACAAGATGGATAAAGGTATCAGCGTGCACATGATACAGACTACTAAGAGTCAGCTATCATATCCAGACAGATGGGCAACACTGAAGAGCTACACACAGATGATGGCACTGATATGACAAGTACTTCAGATCTGCACCAGCCCACTCACAGAAGATAAGGGAGTCTCATCTTTGTGTCTTAGTGGACATGAATAGTGATGCACAAATCTATATATACATATTTTCTCTCTTGCACATTCTAGAAAAGTTAATTGAAAAAGACAGCATGATACATGTCCTGAAATCTGCTTCCACTACTCTGAGTGAATTCTTTAATGATTCTAGGAAGTAGAAGTCCAACAAAGGAAGCTGAAAATAAGTGGGTGGAGACCATTCCACTGTTGTTGTGGTGGTGTGAGGGTTTATCTTGTCCCCAAAGACCAGGAACTAAGTCTAGATAAAGATACCACACAGCAATGGCATAGTAGACAGGTATGAAAAGGCAATACAGCAATATTAAATAGCTGGTATAGAAAAATAGATTTCTTTCTTAACAAGATCTATGGTGACTGCTAAAAAGCCAGTTCACCGAATGTATGGATGATTGAAAAACTGGCCAACAGGAATGCTAAAAAGTTATCTTTTTCATAATGGCATATTCCTCATGCAGGGGGATGGGCTGCTTCACCCATATAATGTATGTACCTTAACTGCAAAAATAAATTGTTAATTGCCATAATCCCATTTGATCAACCCTTTCTTTTTAAAGTGTGAAAAGTCAGGATTTGGAAACAAAAACAATATCTCCCTGCCTGTCATGCTTTCTAGCTGATTCTGAGTCTATGCCTTCTGCTTTACCCACCTTCCTTATCCTAATTTCCTTTACATGTCTACAAATATAACAGATAATTATGCCCACATATATGAGGACATATTCATAAATGTTATCATTTTAAAACGCGCCTTCTTTTAATACACTTTACCCTCTCTTCTTTGTTTTCCTCTGTTACCAACTTCACCCAAACGTTACACCAATTTTTATTTTGTTGCTGGTATTATCCTGTAGCTACATCTATACTAACATGTGACTCAATTTACTCTGCATTTTTTTGTGTTAATGTTGTATGAGAATCTTTATATTCTGGAGGACTATCCTTACAAATTTTGCTCACAATCACTCAGTATGAGTAGTCTCAAGTAGTGCTACTTTGTTAAACCCCCTGACAAATTATTTGACTCATTGGCAATCACCTCTAACAAGTACAGTAAGATGACAGAAAGCTTGTAAATAGAAGCAGCATCTGTGAGAAAAAAATATCACAGGAGAAAAGCATTTTTGCAGGGGAAGCCCCCATGTAGTACCCATGCCCTACTGCCCAGTTAGAGGTAATGACATCATGGCATAAGTGGCCATCCCTGGTATACCAGCAGCTGGTCATTCTTGAAAAAAGCCAGTTGGTCACACACCAGTGACTGCACAAATGAGTGTTGATCATTAATGTTCCAAAAACAAACCTACCTATAGCATTATCATTTACAAATCAATCACATTGTGCCACTTCAACTTAACTCCACCCTCTAATTCAAACAAGCCTATCGAATCGTACTAATTTCACCTCACACAACTAACCACAAGTAGTTGCATCACTTTTCAAAATGTCCCCCTCTGATCCATGTTTACTTTTGTTAACTCATGCTACACTATTTTTAGTTCTACTACTGCATCTTTCTTTACTCAACTCTACTTTATGCATCACTAAGCCAACATCCATAACCTTCTTCCTTTCAACTCCATCTGAAAGCTATTCAGAAATATCTGCCTATCTCATTCAAATAACTCCAGTACTCTTCTCCAAAGTAGACATTCCTCCCAAAATCAGTTCTATTCATTATATTCTATTAAAAAAACTCTACACAATCTACTATATACCACATTAACAGTTCAATAAAAATATGAAACCCATCTTACGAAACCCATCTCTCCACTCTACCATATTCTCAGTCTTATCCATCTGCGGAGATATATACTCCAGTCCAGGTCCCACCTCATTTACCCTTCCTATACCAACCAACTCCTATGATTCCTCTAATAAATTTTTAACATTTATAAATTTACAAGTTTTTCATTTCATATAGAGGATGCAGCATTTATTTATTTATTTATTTATTTGTAGCATATTTTATAGAGAAAAAGTACTGTGATTGCTTTTTAAATATGTAACTTGTTTTAATGAGTGTCTGACTGTTATTGGATGGTGTATAATTGATAGGTGATTTTTTTTACATATAAAGGCAACAATTTTATGTGGAATTTTATTTGGAGAACTCTTGATACAAAAATGCAGTGATTCAGTTTAAACATTGTTTTTTTTTTGGCCTTTTAATAAATTGCTTATTCTGCACTGGACACACTGCTTCACAAGTGCTTTTCTATTTTCCTTTAATAAATCCGTACATATACTAACACTAAACTTGCAAAGCATTCGCAACAAAACTACTGACCTTCATGCCTGGATAGCTCTCAATAAACCTGATATCTTTGCAGCCACAGAGAACTTTCTCAAACTTAATATAAAAGATTCAGAAATCCTCCCTCTAGGCTAAAGTGCAATAAGGACTGACAGACCCCACAAAAAAGGAGGTGGTGTAGCACTCTTTTACCCTAACATCTATACTATATTCCCATACACTGATAACATCCCACGATTCTCTAACACTGAAATTCTGGTCTCCTTCCTAAAAATAAATAAGTCAAAAAATGTATGTATCATAGTCCTTTACATTCCCCCTGGCAATAACATACTAGTACTGGAAGAAATGCTATCTTGGGTCTCTACCAATATTAAAAATGAAACCATCATTCTGGGCAATGTAAACATTAACTGGTTAAATTTTTGTTCTACATTTCCATCCTCAAATATACACCTATTTCATTTTACTCAGCGTATCACTTCTGCAAGATTTAATAGCAGGACTATAGAGGGATCCATCTGACCCTACTAAATACTCCTCAGCTGGTACTCTTCCAAATGCTATAAGTGTCCAACTCCCAGCCTTTCTTCATCGAGCAACACCCTCCCTCCACAAGCAGCATCATTATAAACATGTAAAAACAAAACAAGGAAATAACTGGTAGGCAGATAAAGCGTAAAATTCAAAGCTTTAATAAAAACAACAAAACAACAAGATGAGATCTGTCATACCAAACTAGGTACTTCTTTAGATCTAGTATAACAGACATTACAAACAACCTTATATACATCAGTGCTTGCGGTCACGTGACCTCAATATGTGTTTAATTGGTATAAAATCATTTAACCCTTTCCCATTAGTAGCTTGCAGGATAGTCTTCCACTTTATCTACCTAATACCTGTTTACACTTCCTATCTGACATGAGTACTCTCCAGTGTCTTCTGACTATGTCACATAGTCAAGTGTAAAGAGGTATTAGGCAGTACACCCTCCTTCTGCTATCAGAATCATCCATCTCTCAAGAGAATGTTATGTTATAAAACATTGTCATCAGCAACTACTAGTCAGAATGTGCATAGACTAGGCACATATCCCTGTCATCATTGCAATACCTGTAGCTATATCAGAACGAACGATCATCTAGTTCATCCTGATACTGAACGTGTTTTTAACATTAACCTCTATACCAGCTGTGGTACTTGTAAAATAGTTTACTATGTTTCCTCTGAGATCTGTAGAACCTTCCACGTTGGTAAGACCAACAGATGCTTTAGAGACCGTGTTAGGGAGCACCTGTATATTATCAGCAAAGGTGATGATAGGAATGCCTTGTTTAAGCATGTCAACTCTGTAGGCAAGAATCACTGGTTCAGATTTATGGTCTTGGATATTTGTAAATCTGTTGTAAAAGGCAGCGTTATTAGAACTCGTATTGAATGCATTGAGATAAAGTGGATGATTATCCTGTAAGCTACTAATGGGAAAAGGTTAAATGATTTTATGCCAATTAAACCCTTATTGAGGCCACGTGACCTCAAGCACTGATGTATATAAGGCTGTTTGTAATGTCTCCTATACTTGATCTGAAGGGTCTATATTATAAGATCGATGGGTAGAAAACATCGAACAACATATGGTCGATGTCTTCAAATGTCGACCTTATAGAAAGACAAAAGAAAAAAAAGAAAAAAGTACCCTAACAGGTTTAAGCAGGGGGGCAAGCAGCCCTGCACCCCCAACACCCCCTGCTACTTAAATATACCAACTCTGAGACCACACTACATTGCAGAAAATGAAAATCTCCCCTTATGGAGATTTCTGTTTACACTCTAGAGATTCTGAGTGTTTGATATTCTCGTGCTGACAATGCCAGATTCGACATTGTCGGCTTTCGGGAATATAATATAGACCCAATCTGAAGAAGTACCTAGTTTGGTATGAAAGTGCTCATCTTGTTGTTTTGTTGTTTTTATTAAAGTTTTGAATTTTATGCTTTTGCTGCCTACTAGTTTTCCTTTTTTTGTTTTTACAGTTTTTGTTTTTAACTGGATGCTCTGTTCTTGCTACATCATTATAAACATGTTAGGAATCTTTCCAATTTTAACCCACAGATATCCATCAACATACTAAAAAAATATGAATTGGTCTAACTTAAAATATCTTCCTCTAGTTGAAGCACTGGATTACTTCAACTCAACCTTTATAGAAATTTTAGACAGTCTTGTACCCCCTAGAGTAAAAAAGGGTTAAGTCTAACTATGCCCCATGGCTAACTAAATCTGCTAAAGTACAAATGGTAACTAGAAATAAAACATAGACGTACTGGCAAAAACTTAAAAAGCCCTCAGACCTATTAAGATTCAAAGTGCTCAATAAACAAGTAAAAATACTAGTTTCCAAACACAAAAAAGTCTATTATTTAAAACTTCAGACAAACCATAACCAAAGTCCCCTCCCCCAAAATTCTGGACATCACAGCCTTTATTCATTGAACAACATCCTCCCTCCATAAGCAGCATCATTATAAACATGTTAGGAATCTTTCCAGTTTTAACCCACAGATATCCATCAACATAATAAAAAATACAAAAATGTACGTATCACAGTCCTTTACTTTCCCCCTGGAAATAACATACCAATACTGGAAGAAATACCATCTTTGGTCTCTACCAATATTAAAAATGAAACCATCATTCTGGGCAATGTAAACATTAACTGGTTAAATTTTTGTTCTAGATTTCCATCTTCAAATAAAAACCTATTTCATTTTCCTCAGCTTATCACTTCTCCTACTAGATATAATAGCAGGACTACAGAGGGCTCCATCCTAGACTGGATATTAGTTTCTGACCCTACTAAATTTGCCTCAACTGGTACTCTTTCAAATGCTATAAGTGACCACCTCCCAGCCATTGCTCATCGAACAACACCCTTCCTCTACAAGCAGCATCATTATAAACATGTTAGGAATCTTTCCAATTTTAACTCACAGACATTCATCAACATACTAAAAATATGAATTGGTCTAACTTAAATTATAATAACAAAAGTCCAAAATGGGAGTACACAAACATGGCTCTCTTGATAATAAATAAAAGACAAAACTTTTATTCAGGTACAAACTAGTGAGTGGTTTCGTACCTCCTGGCACTTCTTCAATACAAACACTGCAAAAATCTCAATAAAAAGGGTTGCCTCACTCACATTATTTCACAGCAACCAATCATATATTTTCAGCAATTAAAATTCACCTGCTGACAATTGTCAACAAATGTAATGTGAAGTCAAAGGCTTCACATATCAACTAGCTTAAAAAATCCTTACATACAAAACAGAAAGTCTGAAACTACACATAAAAAATAAAATTAAATTAAAACATTAATTCTCACTTTCACTACTATCAACAACTATATAACTATGCAGAGAGTTGACTGCAGCAAACACCAGTTATAAAATTTTTACTTTCTCACATATAAAACTACTGACATCAACTTTCTCACAGTTGTAATACTAGAGCGTATCAAAAGATGAAAGTCATATACTCCATACAGAAATACATTCCAAAATTCCTAAGGTAAACACCAAACACTCACACATCAGGCAAGAAAACAAAGAACAACAAGCACTGCATTTCCTATCATTTAAAACAACTAGGGGTACATCTATCAATAAATAATATTGGCAATACATCACAAAGAAACTAAAATACTATAAGAAAAATAGTTGGATATACCCTAGTAATAGCATTCTTAATGTTTCAAAGGCTTCTCAGCTAAGTAGACCTGTGTTTTGAGAGACTGCTTTTCAGCCTATCTGGAAATATACAGAGCTAAGTATTTTTTTTGTTTTTAGAGTTTGTACTGTTAATTGTTGCTTATAGCTTTTCAGATCTCTGCTGAAAGTGTTTTGTCTCCACCCACCGTCCCTAATTCTTGTTTTTAGTTTAAATTTGGTGGCTTTTGCAGTTGCCCGCCCCACTGTAGATTTGATCTGGGACACTCCCCTAGTCCCATCTCCTTTCCACATTCTACGTAATAAACTCTTTCTGCACTTGCTTTTAGCCCTTTTTAATTTAATTGCATTTTTAAACTGTGTTTGGTCTAATATTGCTACATACTCAAGTGTGCTAGCTTGCACTGCATGTGAATTATTTTTACTGCTGTATTAGCTACTTTTCTGTAAAAAAAATACTGTAAGCCTGTTTCCTACCTTTCCTGTAACTAGTGTAGTCCAGATACAAATTTGTTATATCCAGGACTGTATGTAAGCTTCTGAGCCCCCCAAGCCTTTCTATGTTGGAGGAAAGCCTTCTAGCTTATCAGTGGGAGTGATAAGCGCTAGCTAACCTGTCTACCACATAAGGAGTGGTTCTGGCCCAGAAGTTGTAGTTAGTTGTTTGGGTAATCTTTTCCATCTCTCTCAACTTTCTGATTTGAAAGCCTGCATTTGCACTTGTCTCTGTCCTGTAACTCGTCTAGTGCAGATACAGATTCTTAGTTTTAGCACTTAAATTTGCTTATTCATGCTCAGCACTTGTTCAGAAATTGTAAGCACTAAATAAGCTACTAATTGCTATGGCACTCAACCTTCCTCATTACCTATGGGAAAAACAGTTTTTGTACTTACTTTTCTCACTTGCTTAGAGAAAAACAGCTCTTGTACTCACTTTCCTCACTTGCTTAGGGAAAAACAGTACTTGTACTCACTTTCCTCACTTATCTAGAGGAAAATAGTTTTTTATTCAGACATGCCCAAGGGTCAGCTCCCAGTGTTCTCTCCTGTCTGTCTGATGAATCTGGGCATCTTGAGGCAATGTAGAAATTGCCTCATGTACACAGACAACCCTCTCCTCCTACCACCCAACACTACAACCTGTGAGAGATGCACTTATCTAGTCAAACTGGAGGTAAAGCTCTCTCCAACCAAGACTGAACCTGACAGTCAAGAGGAGAAGGTAAATATTTGCATCACACCACATTCATCACATAGTCTCACTAAATCTACACCACCAATATCCACTTATAGTAACACAAAAACATTCGTGGAGGCTCTCAATAATAATCTGTCTAAGCAACAGAGACCTCCAAAGCAGAAACGCAAGCAACCTCCATCCTCCAACACAACCCAAATGACACATAGCCTACAGACTCAGTGTGCCACTCAACCACAGCCAATAAGGCAAAACAACATACCCAACACATTAGTCATAGGTGACTCTATAGTCAGGCACACAGATGTCCCACTCACCAAGCTAAATAAGGAGAAGATTACTGTCAGCTGCCTGTCTGGTGCCAGGATCCACCACATAATCCATGCACTCAGGTCACTATATGACAAGTACAAATATGACTCTGTCATTGTCCGTGTTGATGTGAATGACCTGAGATATACAACCCTGGACTACATGAAAAGAGACATGGAAGAGCTCTCCGATCTTGTAGCCCAGGCAGGTATGACCCTAGCCCTGAGTAACATTCTGCCATCACCCAGAATGATACCGCAGTACAAGGACAAAATGATTGACTTCAAGAATTGACTAAGCTTCTGGTGTTATTCCAAGGGGATCCAGTATCTATCTGCTTGGGATGACCTGGTCGACAGACCACGATGCTTTGCCAGAGATGGCCTGCATCTGTCTCCCCTGGGATTCTGGATACTGGCTAAGGTTCTTGCCACCCCTATAGTGTCTTTTTTAAGCAAGGTTCAAATGACAAATTCACCACCGTAACAGGAACAGGTAAGCAAAAACTGAGGGTAATGCTACTCAATGCTATAAGTCAAAATCTCAAAATGGATTCACTCGAGGCACTCCTTAAAATGAAGAACATCGATATCTGTGCAGTGACTGAAACCTGGTTCAAGGCTCCAGAGAGCACCCCTGCACTACCAGGCTGTAACTCATACAACACTTTTCGGTCATGTAACCTGGACCAAAACACCAAAGGCGGATGTGTGAACATATTCATTAAGGATATCTACACCTCCAGGCTAGTTGCTCAGCATAATGCATCCGAGGTTATCCAAGGACATCTAACTCTGGGCAAAAGTGCAATCCAAACCGTAGCTTGCTACAGACCCCCCCACCATGCCCCAGGATTCCCACTCCTTTTTTCTTGATGTACTGGAAGATATTAGGATTCAACCAAACACCCTAATAATGGGCAACTTCAACTACCCCACCATTAACTTGGAAAACTACTCATGTACCTACTCGTGTACCAACTCCTTAGCTCAACGCTTTGTGGAATTCATAAACTCCAATGCCCTGGATCAACTTATCCACACCCCTAGCAGGGCCAACAATATCCTAGACCTAGTCATTACCAACATGAGTGACCGGTATTCCACACCTGAAGTCAACTCCTTGTTGATCCAATCCAACCATAAGCTAATCACCCTTGATATCCACATCCCGCCCCCACCCCCCATTAAGGAAAGCATGGTAAAACATTTCTCCAAAGCCAACTTCATGCTTCTTAAGACAGAAGTGGTGAACTTCATGGCACCCATGCAGATGGACAATACAGTTACAACTGCTGAATCCTACACAAATGCACTCTATAAGCACTTACACAAGTGCATGGATCGTGCTATCCCAAACAGAACCAAGATGCTATCCTCCAAAAAAAGAAAGCCAATTTGGTGGTCCCCTGCTGTAAACAAACTGTACAACAGAAGGAAGAAACTGTTGCAAAAGAGAGTAAAATCCCATGAGTGGAGGAGCTCCCTGGTCAGCCTCCATATGAAGCTGAGATCCCTTATAAGATCCTCTAAAGCTAGCTATGAAAACAAAATAGCCACTAATTCTAAGGACAACCCCAAAACATTCTATAGCTATGTCAAGAATCTCGATGGCAACATCCAGATCTGCTCTGAGTTACAGCACAACAGCATGAAAATTACAGAACCAACTGATATTGCCAACATCCTGACAGATAGGTTCAGTGCTAACTTTACCCCCCCTCACCCCCTAAAGGGCCCATATCTATACAAGAAGAATGCAGAGTCCATGTAATCCCAACTACGCAGATAAAAGCTGCACTCTCTAAAGCCAAAAAACACAGCGTCCATGGGACCGGACAACATCCCAGGCTGTGTTTTACATGAACTTCAGAACGAACTGGCTCCCCACGTAAGCACCATGTTCAATAATAGCCTCGCATCAGGCTTTGTGCCCACTGAATGGCACACAGCAACAGTTATCCACTCCACAAAGGGGGAGCCACCAATGATCCCAGGAAGTATCACCCTATTAGCCTGATGAGCCTGGTTTGCAAGGCCATTGAACATATCATCATGGAACTCATAAACAAAGACATTGGTGACCTCCAAACTCTGGATCCCACCCAGTTTGGGTTTTTGAAAGGCAGATCATGCCTCATGAACCTGATCAACTTCTTTGAGGCAGTCAACAAAGCCGTAGATGAGGGTAAAGTGGTTCACACAGCCTATCTTGACCTCGCCATAGCTTTCGACACCATCCCCCATTCTGCAATTATAGCTAAACTAACTAAACTAGGTATAAATCCGTATGTCACAAGATGGGTTGCCAACTAGCTCACTGACAGAACTCACACTGTAAAAGTTGCAGACTCCAATTCTGACCTCAAACCAGTGACAAGTGGAGTACCACAGGGTTCAGTCCTGGGACCTTTCTTGTTTGGTATCTACTTCTCTGAAGTACAGACTAATACAGAAGGCCTCTATTTAATGAAGTTCGCAGATGACTGCAAACTAGGAGCCATAGTCAAGTCCCCAAATGATGTGGACATCCTAAAGAAGGACCTCACTGAGACAGATGCTTGGTGTCAGAACCATGGCCTCAAGCTCAATGCCAAAAAGTGCAGTGTCATCCCCTTTGGTAAAAACTCTGTACCCATGAACTACCACATAGGCAGCAATCTACTTAACACCGAATGTGTGATAAGAGATGTTGGGATCCAGGTGGACAGTAGTCTCTCCTTTGATAGTCACATTGCCACAGTAGTCAGGAAGTCCTTCTACATGGCACACCTCATCATAAAAGGGTTCTCAACCAAGAAAAAAGAGGTCATTGTTCCCCTCTACTCGACACTCATTAGACCCATTATAGAGTACAATGCCCCTTTTGGAATGTACCTCACAAGACATCTGCAGTAGCTGGAAAGGCCACAGAAGTACCTCACAAAGAGGATTACTGGCCTCAAACAAATGTCCTACACTGACCATCTCAAAAAACTCCAACTTTACTCCATAGCATATCGCCTACTTCGAGGTGATCTCTGCCTAACATATAAAGCTATGTCAAATCCAGAGCTGTTGTACATACTACACCTAAATAAATCCCAATCCCTCTGAGCTACACGCTCTAGGGACATAAACCTTGTCACCACAATAAACAGGACATGCTGGAGGGATAGATTCCTGTCCCAGAGACTTCCCATACTGTGGAACAGGCTACCTATCTATATCAAGCAAAGTTCTTCATTAGCACTCTTCAAGACAAATCTTGATGAGTGGATGGGAAATAGGAAATATACCCTGGGGATCACTTTTGTGTCTCTGCTCGACAATGGCACAAGAAAATAACTTTCTTGGGTGGCGTAAGCCAGGGAACCTTGTTGGCTAGGCTTACATAGGCCCTTGGGCCAATAGCCTAGTACCTACCTATGAACCTATGAACCTAAGTAAGGTTGCAGGGACACTAATTCATTCAGGCCATATCCTCTATCTGCCTGCAATCTAATTATCCATTTGACTTCACATTTCTCAGTGCAGTTCTTGTAATTTCCTAATCTAGCCCCTCTAGTGGTCATTTTAACAGATATAAACCTAAACTTATGTCTGGTGCCATATTCAAGTGTATGCCTAGCTAGGGCATTCCCCTCATCTTCTTTATTGATCGTATAAATATGCACTCTAACCCTTTCTCTGAGTGTCCTATTGGTTTTGCCAATATAGAAACATGGACACTCTATACATCTGGCTAAGTAGACTAGATCCCTAGATCTACAGTCTGCATAGTGATTAAGCACAAACACCCTCCCTGTAGTTGGATGCATAAACGTATTGTCATTCATCATATATGAACAGAAGTTACAGCTTCTACATCCAAAAGTACCCTTCCTTACTGATTCTATTCCTTTCTCCTTGTTGTTCTCATAATAATGTAATCTCTTAAGAGACTTATTATTTTTATAAGAATAACTCAGTTAAGTACCCACTACCTTCTTTATCTTCCCATCAACTAATAAAATCTCCCAGTTCCTTTTAATAATCTCACCAACTGCTCTATTGTCTGAGGAATAGGGTATAAAAACTCTACAGGTATTATCTGCCCTTTTAGAAATACGATCATTTTCCTTTCTTCTTTCAATATAGGGTCTTCCTTTCTGTTTCCTGTCTATAAACATAGAATTATTCAGTTTCCCATATTCACTCTTCTTATAACCTCTTTGACATAAATCTCCTTTTAGAGTTCTAAGTGCTTTCTCACAGTTAGCATCCATTCTAGTTAATCTAGATACTCACAACCCCTGTCCTCATATAATGTTGTTATATATATGAGGGGGATGCATACTAGTACGGTGTAGAAGATTATTTCTTCTGCATTCTTTCCTAAAAATGTCAGAATGTAGCGTATTACCTACCTTAAATACTGTTACATCAAGGAAACCAATCTTATCTCTACTCCATTTACCCACAAACTTAAGAAAGTCAGTGGAGCGGTTGGCATACTCTATAAATTCAATCAAACTCTGTTCAGTTCCTGTCCATACAAAAAAAGACATCATCTACAAATCTTTTGTAAAAGGGAACGGATCGCCTCCTACTTCCAAGATGTAAGTATTTTCCCACTGCGTCATCATGATGTTAGCATAAGAGTTGGTGCAGGGTGTACCCATTGCCACTCCCTTTGTAATATATTTTATACTTGATCTGAAGAAGTACCTAGTTTGTATGAAAGTGCTCATCTTGTTGTTTTGGTACTTTTATTAAAGTTTTGAATTTACACTTTTGCTGCCTACCAGTTATTTCCTTTTTTTTGTTTTTACAGTTTTTGTTTTTAACTGGTTGTTCTGTTTTTGCTACATCATTATAAACATGTTAGGAATCTTTCCAATTTTAACCCACAGATACCAATCAACATACTAAAAATATGAATTGGTCTAACTTAAAATATCTTCCTCTAGTTAAAGCACTGGATTACTTCAATACAACCTTTTTAGAAATTTTAGACAGTCTTGCACCCCTAGAGTAAAATAGGACCAAGTCTAACCACATCCCATGGCTAACTGCATCTGCTAAAGCACAAATGGTAACTAGAAATAAAACATGGAAGTACTCGCAAAAACTTAAAAAATCCCTCAGACCTATTAAGATTCAAAGTGCTCCATAAACAAGTAAAATTACTAGTTTCCAAACACAAAAAAGACTATTATTTAAAACTTCAGACAAACCATAACCAAAGTCCCCTCAAAACAATTCTGGACATCCCAGCCTTTGTTCATTAAACAACACCCTCCCTCCATAAGCAGCAGCATTATAACCATGTTAGGAATCTTTCCAGTTTTAACCTGCAGATATTCATCAACATAATAAAAAATGCAAAAAATATACAAAAAATGTATGTATCACAGTCCTTTACTTTCCCCTTGGAAATAACATGACTACAGAGGGCTCCATCCTAGACTGGATATTGGTTTCTGACCCTACTAAATTTGCCTCAACTGGTACACCTTCAAATGCTATAAGTGAACACCTCCCAGCCATTGCTCATTGAACAACACCCTCTCTCCAAAAGCAACATCATTATAAACATGTTAGGAATCTTTCGAATTTTAATTCATCAACATACTAAAAATATGAATTGGTCTAACTTAAAATATCTTCCTCTAGATGAAGCACTGGATTACATAAACACAACCTTTTTAGAAATTTCAGATAGTCTTGCATCCCCTATAGTAAAAAGAATCAAGTATAACCATGCCCCATGGCTAATCAAATCTACTAAAGCACAAATGGTAACTACACATCAAACAAGGAAGCAGTGGCAAAACTTTAAAAAAACCTCTGACTTATTAAGATTCAAACAGCTCTGTAAACAAGTAAAACACTAGTTTTCAAAGACAAAAAAGACTACTGCTTAAAACTTCAAACAAACCATAACAAAAATCCCCAAAACTTCTGGACATCTATAAGATAATTTCTCAACGTTGTATAAAAAATAATCCATGGTCACAACCAGACAAAACAACTGAGCAAATAGTCAGCCTCCAACTCACACTTCATAAATTCTGTAGCTAATATCACTTCTAACTTTGCACAACTCCACTCTAGTGCAAATTATACTGGAACAGCCACACTTCCCCATCTCTCAACCCCATTCCTCCTCTACCTTACCCTTAAATGAATGTACAATGAATGCTTCACCCACTGTCTCATTTACTAGAATCCCAATCTCCACTATAAAACGACTACTTCTCAAGCTAAAGCCATGCTCTAATGTACCAGACAAGCTTCCCACTGAATATCTAAAACTTTCTAAAGATGCCATTACCTACCCTGTTAGTATACTAATAAACAGGTCCATCCAAGAGTCATGCATCCTAAAATTTTGGAAAAGAGCTTTTATTCTACCTCTTCACAAGGGTGGCAAATCAACTGATATCTGAAACTACTGACTCATAGCTATTTTATCTCCAGTCTGTAAGCTCCTTGAAAAATGTGTACACATGCAACTCCTGCATTTCCTCATTAAAAACCAAATTCTATCTCAAACTCAACATGGATTCAGATAAGGTCATAGCACTACAACTGCTTTAATATCCTTCATGGATGCAGTCAATATAGCCAGAGACTCAGGAAAAATTATATCCACCCTGTTTCTAGACTTATCAGAATCCTTTGATATGGTATCTCACTTGCTTCTTCTTTCTCAACTTTCAAACATTGGTCTAGTAGCCCACTCTGTTCATTTTTTTCCATTTACTGTCCTGACACACAGCAGGCAGTTACATTGCAAAATTCTCCATCGCCATATCTTCATAACTCTTCTGGTGTTCCCCTAGGCTCTATATTAGGGCCAGTCCTGTTCAGTAACTTTATTAATCATCTTCATGCTTCATTCAGCCAGGGGTCTCACATACAATATGCAGATGATTCTACTATTATATGCTCTGCAGACACCACACCAAACTTGTAACAAATCACTCAATCGGCACTTACTACCATAGAGACATGGTTATACAATAAGCATTTGTCTATTAATCCCAAGAAAACCAAACTTATGTTATTCTCCCTAGAGAATAATGCGTTCATAAACAAATAGTTCTTAATACTTTCCCAGGATAACACAAAACTTGAAGTGGTCTTCCACGCTAAACTGCTAGGAGTAATAATTGATGAAAGCCTAAAATTTGACATGCACATACAACACAACATCAACAAAACACATCAAAAACTAGGTATTCTTTACAAGCATAAACATTTCTTTTCTCCTTCTACTAAACAAGTACGTGCCACCACTTATTGGTGTCCATCTCTTATCTACAGTGCTCCCTTGTTTATCTGCTCTCCTCTCAAAAAACTAAACTTAAAATATGTTATAATAAGATTGCCAAATTTGAAACAAATTCTAGAACTCCCCCCACCATTGCGCATCCCTACACTCTCTAAAGTGCCTTGAACTCCTACACTATCTCACCTATCTGCAATTAACTACAGCTCAAAAATAATTCTCAAACCCTTAGATTGTCCTGCCTTAAGTTTTTTATTTACCCACTATCTTCCTAATAGATCCATTAGCTCTGAAAAGCAGCACCATCTGTAAGTCCACAAGCCTACCCTACCTGTAGGCCAATTACTTCTCTCTTGTGTTATAGCCAAAGCCTTTAATGCTCTTCCATTAGTAATTTGCATGATTCAAGAGTCATGCTTCTTTCAAAATTTCTTTGGATGAAAACCTCTACTAATTGGATTTGTACCTGTACTAAACCACATCCCTACATAACCTGACTGACATCTTCTTCACATACATACTCAAATCCCAAATGTCTCTATCAATTAAGTCATTTTTAATAACTTAACAAAAACTACAGTGTAATTCTTACATATTATTCTCTTTTTTCTTTTAACTTTCTGAAATCCTAAAAATGCATTTATAATGCTTTTTTTGCATTTACTTCTTCATGTTAGCTTAGATTGTCTGTACAATGCTATTTTTTTTTTTTTGTAATTTTTCACATTGATAATACTACTCATTACTAGATGTTTTATGGAGCTTTTCTCCCTGGGTATCCAGTGAAAATGGACTCTTTATGGCACAGTGGACTTTCCTGGAAAACAAATGTCAATAAATAAATAAATAAATGAATAAATAAAATTATACTGAGTAACACTGCCAGAAAATGTCATAGGATCATAGGACGTTACTAGGCTACTGGACCTCAGGCCCTTGCAAGTCTAGCCAAGAATTTAGCCCGTGTTCCAACAAGTCAGCACCCTATGCCACTGTCCAGCAAGGACACAGGTGGAATCCCAGGGGTGTATTTTCTGTTCTCCATCCCGTTATCCAGGTTGTGCTTAAAAAGTGTTAATAAGGTACTCTGCTTTATGTGGAGGGGAGTCTATTCCATAAAAGGTGGAGTCTCTGGGACACAAATCTGTCCTGCCAACAAGTCCTACTAATGTCACAGACCAGGTTGAGGTCATGCATGCGAGTTATTCAAGTAGAGCTTGACTTGCAGATATAGGGTCTGAGGTTGCTTTGTATGCCATACAGAGGCCACCTCTAAGCAGTCTTTAGGAGACTGAGTAGAGGTACAAGGCCTTTAGCTTATCTTTGAGGGTAGATGTTTGAGGACCTCAAATCTCCTGGTGAGGAACTTCAGTGGTCTCTGGAGCTGCTAAATGTGCTTTGTGAGGTACAAGCTGAAAGAGGTATTGTACTTAATAATGGTCTTATAAGGGGAGAGTACAGGGATGTTATGACCACCTCGTCCCTGGATGAGCTACCCTTTCTAATGAAGAGGGCCATGTAGAAAGCTTTACATACAACTGAGGCAATATGGTGGTCAAAAGTCAGTTTGCTATCAACCTGGTTGCCCAAGTCCCCTCACAACTGATTACCTGCTTAGCCATATCCCCTGGTTTTGGCCTGCACCTCAGAAAAGTATATCCTAAACAGCAAAGGCCCCAAGACCAATCCCTAGGGTACATCACTTGTTACAGGTATACTACTTGAGGTGGCTTCCCCTATTTTGATTAGGTGGGTTCTATCAGTAAGCCAGTTTACTACCTATCTGGTAACATATGGATTCATGCCTACTTGAGAGAGTTTATCAATTATAACTGAGTGTGGAATAGTATTGAACGCTTTGGCCACATTAAGGTAGGCAGTGTGCACTGTCTTCCTCTCATCCATGGTCTTGGTGACTGTCTTAAAGAAGTCGACCAAATTTAACAGGCATGACCTTCCCTTAACAAAAGTAAACTGTGTGGGATTGAGTGTCTGGAAGTTGTGAATGTCCTTGTTAATGAGGTCCATGATAATCTGCTCCATGGCCTTGCAAATCAGGCTAGGCTGATGGCTCTATAACTTCCTGGACTTTCTGGACACTCCACATTTGTGTAAAGGGATGACAGTGTCTGTGCTCCACTTCCCTGGGATGAAGCTGGTACTCAGGCTTTGGTTGAATTGGGTGCCTAATGATGCTGCAAGTTCCTGCCTCAGTTCATGTAAGATGCAGTCTGGGATGTTATTGTTTCCCATGGAGGTTGTATTTTTTGCCTTTGAAAGGGTAGTGATGAGTTGCTCCCTAGAGATAAGGGGAAGGGGGCAAAAACTGATGATGCCGTGTTTTACTGACAGGGGAGACAGAGAGATGAAGTTTTCACTGAACCTGTCTCACATCTGGTTGGCTACATCTACAGCATTTGTGACTGTGGTGTCCTTTACCACCAGTTCTGAGCAGATCTGGGTGCTTCCCTTGAGATTGTAGATATATGTGAAGAAGGCCTTATTGCCTTTAGTAGATGTGGTCAGTTTGGACTCAAAGTTTGCTTTGGAGGATTTCACTAATGCTCTTATTTGCTTTTTCAGGTTAAGAAAAGATTGCTTCCAATTAGGCACCTGCTCCTTCTTGGTCCTGGGCAGCATTTTTTTCCTTTTATTATAAAGTTTATTTATTGTAAATGTCCACTAGACAGGTTTATTCTTCCTTGAGAAGGATGGTTTTGTCATGTTGGGTATTCCTGATTCCATGCAGCTATATAAATGCTCATATAGTACTTTGGTGTAGGTTTGGGCATATGTGCCAGTTCCTATGGAGGGGGAGGGGGCTGTGAAGCTGTTTAAACCTTCCCTCAGAAGATTGTAATCAGCTTTGGAAAAGAGTTTTTGTTTGACCCTAGCTCGGGGAGGGCAGTTGGTCAGGGGAGATGGTGACTTCGAACGTGACTGCTTTGTGGACAGACCTTACCAGGGATGATGGCACTGTATGGATCTTGCAGTGGTTACTCATGTTGGTTAATACCAAGTCCAAGATATTTTCACCTCTTGTGAGGGTGTCAACCAAATGGTGCAAGGCATTTGCATTGACAAAATCAAAGAATCTCCAGGCATTTGTGTTTTAGCATGAGTATTTCTTCCAATCTATGGTTGGATATTTAAAGTCACCCAGGTTTAGGGTAAAGAGTTGAATCATGATAGATTTGAAGAGGTCCAGATAGTTGGAGTGGGCATCTTGAGTCAAAGTTGGAGTCCCATAGCTAGCTATGATTTGAATAGGGGTGTTGTCAATTGTTAACTGCACCTGGAGTATTTCCTGTGCATCATACTGTTTGACCAACCTGCAAGTGTGTATGTCTTTTTTATATATTGCAACCTCACCTTCTTTTGCTTTGCGGCCCACTCTATGGGACCTGAATGTATGATAGAATGAGTAACCTGGTATAGCTGGGGTGCTCTCCGCAGCTTTGAACCAGGTTTCTGTGACTGCACAACTGTCACCATCTTTCAGGGTTAAGAATACTTGCAATGAGTGCAGTTTCATGTTTAGACTCATAGCGCTTAGCAGCATGACCTTTATGTGTAAGTCTCCTAGCTCGGAATCCCACTTTCTTGCAAACTCCACAACAGTGTAACTCCCATACATTGAGAATATGATATGTATATTAGATTCATACTTCCATATGAACATCACACTAGTGTAGTTTTACTTATACACCCTTTTTTAGTGCACTCACTGTGTAATAAATTTAAATTTAGTACTAGCACTGCCCTTCTAACATATATAGATACAGTCTATAAAGCTAGAGATAATGGCAAACTAGCCTCTTCATCTACATAACAAATCACCCTAATGTAATACATAGATGATTTCACTCTCATTTGCACAACTAACAACATGCTATACCTCCAAAGAATTACCCAGGAAGCTTTAACAACCACAGAAACATGGCTTTGTAACTCACAACTCATGCTCAACCCAAAAAAGACCAAAGTACTACTTTTTCCCCCAAGTCCCTCTCTCATGAAAAATAAAAATAAAAATTTAAAGTCCTCTTTCTTGATAATACAACCACTGAAGTCCCTTCTCATAGCAAATTATTAGGGGGGATAGTGAATAACAATCTTACATCCCCAAATGATGTGGATATTCTACAAAAGGGCCTTAGAGAAACAGATGCTTGGTGCCAGAGCCATTGCGTCAAGCTCAATGCCAAGAAATGTATAGTTATCCCCTTTAGGAAAAAACAGGTACCCATGAATTACCACATAGGTGGCAGTACACTAAACACCAAAAGTGTGATAAGAGACTTAGGGACACAGGTGGACCGTGGTCTCAACTTCAATAACCACATCACCATAACAGTCAGGAAATCCTTCTATGTGGCGCACCTCATCACTAAGGGCTTTTCATCCAGAGAAAAGGAGGTCATTGCCCCACTGTACTCATCCCCCATTAGACCCATTATAGAATACAATGCCCCGTTTGGTATGTACCTCTCAAGACATCTGTAACAACTGGAAAGGGCACAGAAATACCCCACTAAAAGAATCACAGGCCTAAATCAGATACCCTATATAGACTGTCTAAAAAACTCCACCTATACTCTGTCACATATCTTCTACTCAGAGGCGATCTTTGCTTAACATACAAGGCCATGTCAAACCCAGAGCTGTTGGACATACTACACTTAAAGAAATCCCAATCCTTCAGAGACACATGCTCCAGGGATCTAAACCTTGTCATCACAATGAACAAAACATGCTGGAAGGATAGGTTCCTGACCTAGAGACTCCCCAGACTCTAGAATAGACTGTCCATACATGTCAAGCAGAGCACCTCTTTGGCCCTCTTCAAAAGGAACCTTGATGATTGGATGGGAGATAGGAAATTCACCCCGGGGATCATGTCAGCTGCCCTGCTAGAATGGGGTCCAGTGAAGTAAATACTGTGGGAAGAAATAGCCAGGGAATTGTTATGGCTAGGCTTGTATAGGCCCTAGAGCTCATAGGCTAGCACCAACCTATGAACCTATGAACCTATTCAACCTGCATGTACAAAATCGCATGAGAAAAATTCATCAAAAAATAGCAATGCTTTACAGAGCCAAAAACCTTCTCACCGACACAACTAAGACTACATTTGCCATTACGTATCTCTTCCTCACTCTTCTTTATGGTGCTGCTATCCTTACTAATCTCCAGGCTTCACAATAATTAGAACTTGAACAATCCTATAATAAATTTGCTAAATTTGTAGCAAATTCCCCTTTCAGAAACCACCACTGTATAGCACTAAAAGCTTAAACTGGTTAGAACTGCCTTATCTGTTAACATATACACAGCTTCTTACAATCTACAAAATTATCCAGAATCCATATCCTGTCCAGCATGTAAAAACATTCTACTCATCTATGTTTCCAGTCTGTCTTTGTGATCCAGTAACCAAAAAATCCTGTATGTCTACAAACCTATCAAATCTGCTGGAAATTGTCTGTGCTTGTACAAGGTGCACAGGTTCTACTGAGCTGTCATGATCTCTAAAAGTGGACAGATCTCCTCATTTGGTGTTAGTGTTGGCTCAGTAGCAGGACCTTCCCCTGTAGCCAGCTGTTCTCAGGCAACTGCAGCCACCATCCTCTATGCTGATGAAATCATGTCAGTGGCCCAATGCCACACCTTATCATAATTGCAACTGCGACCATCAGCTGCATTCACATTGGTGACTAACTGGTCCTAAATCTCCTTTCTGATATTCATCTCAGTGTAACTAAAAGAGGGCTTTTGTCGATTTGTAGGATTGGGTTCCATATTCCTATGTGGCATAAAACAGAGAAGGATAAAATACAATAATACC
Source organism: Protopterus annectens (assembly GCF_019279795.1). Classification (NCBI taxonomy): domain Eukaryota; kingdom Metazoa; phylum Chordata; order Ceratodontiformes; family Protopteridae; genus Protopterus; species Protopterus annectens. The sequence continues at coordinate 359,879,913 of NC_056733.1, read as the reverse complement.
ATATAGGTAATGTATTTGTTCACAAAAATAATCAGTCTGCATACCCTTTGTTAACATAAAGCACTTGGAAAACACTTCTCATTTAGTGCAATAGAATGGTAGGAACCCCCCCCCCCACACACACACACACACACACACACACAAATGAAGATTTGCACAAACCAAGGAATACCACATAAATAATGTATATATATTTTACACAAAATTATCAAGCTGTCTACACATTTTCAACAGAAAAGCATGTGAAACACAGGTTTCATTTAGGATAACAGAATGATAGGTTGCATACCCACACACTTGAATAAAAATGTACAGGCATATAGAAGCACCCACTCTGTCACCTTTCATATAGTGAAGACTGAAAAGTTATGTCATTGATTACTGGATGACAATTATCATTGCTAAGTAGTAAATAATGCAAATTATGAATGCCAGTCAATTTTCACTGTGACATCCACTCCTGTGGAGGTTGCCCTGGGTCATCTGAGAAGCATAACACAAGTGTCAGTGACATGTACATTACATTTCTTTACAATTACATGTAAAATTGCAAAAGCAAATGGTAAGAACATAGTTGTGCTGAAAGTATAAGCTGTTTAGCTCACAAATGTAAATGCCTGCCAAAACTGCTTATGCTAACAGTGAAGTATACAAAGTGCATACAGATCAAACATCTTCATTTTCTACTGGCAATATAAATACATCTCTAAAAGTTTATAAAATCTAAAATGCACTTGAATAATAGAAGCATACCATAGCAAAATAGTTCTTCTTTGCAGAAAAATTACCTTCAAAGAACATACAATCATCTGTTTTGTCTGAATACACAAGTGCCCTCACATTCAAATTCCTTAGCTACATGGTTATCTTTTTACAGCATAGATTCAGTCCTCTGAGCAGTGTGAAGATGCAAATGAAGTGTGAACTCATTATAATTGGTGAATACTAAACTTCTGAATTAGTGCAGCACATGTAAACATAGTGTAGCCACTGCTCTATTGTTAAGTGTTAATGGCTTGCAACTGTGAATGATTATTTTATAATATACTGTGAGCTGAGTTCATTGTTTTTAGATCTGATGAAGCATTTGTTTGTGAAGGTGAAAGCACTTATCTTTTATCATTGAAAGGTTCATGCTTTTAGCCATGGTGGTCCTGCTGCTTTTATTTATTCTGTTTGCTTATCTGGGTGTAGTTTGGATCTACCAGAACTATTGGGCGTCCTTATTTTTTGAATGATTATTTTGACTGAAAGAAAACATAACAGCAATTCAGACACCTTTTCCTGCAGAGAGTGTGTAAGTGAGGATATACTTACAATCTGTGGAACTAACTTGAGTAATCTTTTAAATAAAGCAAAACATCACACATATATACTTGTTTTGACCATAATAGTGCAAGTCTCCTGCCTTTGATGAAAGCTATTGTTCACTGTTACGCATTTTCATCACACCTTGAAAGCAAAATTATATAAAATGCATGACAGACTGCATGTCTGACAGTAAAGCAGAGATAAAGGAATAATGACCAAAATACAAAGAGAAGACCAAAATGGATTTCTGAAAACATATTCATAAATACTTGTGTGATTAGTCATTGCACTAAATGTTATCCACACATGTATGCCCAACTGTATAAACTGCTAATATTGGATATGAAATGTGTATTGCTTGTATGCACATGATTTAATTTGTGTTGCATAGCTGTATCTCTAGCAAAGACAGATAACCCACTACAACTGTGTTGTGTATGTGCAATAGTTTAATTCTATTTTCAAACAGATGTTTCATATCGAGAGCTGTCTAATTGTTTAACCTTAGTTTCACTTTTTTATCTTTTCTGTTTTTTTTTTTTTTGGCTTTACCATTTGCATGGCACATGGCTTAGTACAAACACAGTTAACTGCTTAAAAATGGAAACTTTAATGTCAGTTGCCTTGTGAAGCACAAACATGTTTAGTGGCATTGCACTGTGGTCAGGAACATGGATGATAATGACTGCAGAAATTCCACCTGTTACTTGACTGTCTCTGTGGCACAAGGAGTAAATACGGTGAGCTAAAAAAAGAGAGAACATAGGTAAGGCAGGGTTGGGTCTCACAATAGTTATTTTTATGGAAGAGGGGTCATAATGAGTATTAACACAAGGAACATATATTAGCTATTGCATTTTCCAGTTGTGCATTGCCTACCTGTGTGCAAACAAGGTTCAGTACTTAAGAAAAAAAGGAAACATTGAATTTGGTTTGCCTTCATGCAAACAGCCTCAGCAGAAATGCTTGACTGTCACCACTCTGTACGCTATTGTGTGTGGAAAATACACCTGCTGCCTAGCTTTCCCTGGGGTACCAAGTGTAAGTGCAATGACATCATGGTCAAAACACATATGAGTCAGCGTTCTAGTCCAGCACACTCTACTTTTTAGTAAGGGTGTTCCAGTGTAATTTTTCACAAAAGTGTGATTATACTAAACTAAACATTCCATGCTTCTTAGAGACAAATCCTGGAAGGTTTTTCAAAAAAGTAAACTACCATCTGACTTTCTCCAATATACGCAACTCCGCAATAAAGTAAAAAAATTAATCTCCCTAGACAAAAAAAGCTACTATAATAAACTTCAGTCCAATAATAATCAGAATCCAAAACAATTCTGGAAATCCGTTAACTCTCTTCTCCATCCTGGGTCAAGAAATAACCCCTGCCCTGACCTTAGCTTAACTAATGAGGAGCTGAGCTCTAACTTTAACTCTTTCTTCACAGAGTCTATAGCTAAACTAACTAAAACATTTCCTGACAATAATCCACCCAACTTCCTTTTCTCTCATTCCAACAACCCTAATAACTGTCCCTCTAAGTTCCAGCTCAAACCAGTCCCCACATTGTTTATAAAAAAGCTCTTATCCAAACTAAAGCCATGCTCTAATGCCCCTGACAACATCCCCCCTACCTTCCTCAAATGCGCAGCTGAAAGTATTGCCCTCCCAATTAGCATCCTGATCAACCGATCCTTAAAAGAATCTTATGCTCCCAAACTTTGGCGTTCAGCCTACATTCTTCCACTTCACAAAGGAGGAAAAAATACCTCCATTTCTAACTTCCGCCCCATAGCCCTACTCTCTCCAATATCTAAAATTCATGAAAAATGTGTCCACCACCAACTTTTACCCTACTTAACTGAGAACCAGTTACTCTCATCCACCCAACACAATTTCCGTCCTGGCCACAGCACTATAACTGCCCTACTGCCTTCTTAGAAACTGTCAATCAAGCCCAAGACTCTGGACGCCTTGTATCCACTGTTCTACTAGATCTTTCTAAAGCCTTTGACACCATCTCCCATATGCACCTTCTCCTTCATCTCTCCAACCTTAATCTCTCCCTAATACTCTTTCCTGGTTCTCCAGTTACCTCACTGACAGATCACAAGCTGTCAGATGGAAGGCCTCTATCTCTTCCTTCTTACCCACACCTACAGGTGTTCCTCAGGGATCCATCCTTGGCCCCATGCTATTTAACATCCTTCACTCTGTCCTCCCTGACACTACAGTCATCCAATACGCTGATGACTCTACCTTAGTTTGTAGTGCTCCCAATTCTTCTGAACTTCTGTCCAAAACACAAACTGCTTTTTCCACTACAGAAAACTGGATGCACCAAAACCATCTCTCTCTCAACTCCAATAAATCTAAAATCCTAATTTTCCTACCTTCCAAGACTTCTTCCTTCGACAAAAACACATTCAGCATCCTAACCCAAACCAACATACCTATAGAAGTTGTCCCTTCTGCAAAACTCCTTGGTGTGACCATTGATGAACACCTCACATTCGACCTCCACATACAACAAAACATAAAAAAAACACCAAAAGTTTGGTATGCTCTACAGGAATAATCTATTTCTCTCAAACTCCTCTAGGCACACTCTAGCCACCACCTACCTTCTTCCCCTCTCTACTTTATGGCACCCCTCTTCTTTCTAATCTGTCTGCTTCCCTCACCTCTAAACTCGAATCTTGCTATAATAAGATTGCTAAATTCGCCTCCAAATCCAAAACCTCAACCCACCACTGCCTAACCCTTCAAGCTCTGAACTGGTTAGAACTCCCTAACCACCTTGACTATCTTCAACTAATGACCGCACACAAATTAATATTCTTCCCAGAAAAATGCCCAGCCTTATCCAACATCCTTCCACCATACATCCCCAGCAGATCTTTGAGATCTGAACACAAAAACCTAATCTCCATTCACAGATCTAAACTTCCCGCTGGCCAGTTATGACTATCCTTCTCTCTAGGTAAAAAATGGAACTCTCTTCCTCCTTCACTTAGGACTATTCCTTACACAGAATCCTTCAAGACCCAACTCTTCTCGCACCTATGTGCCAAATGGAAATGTTCTTGCTTTCACCCTACATAAAATCATGGGAATCTGTTCTCTAAGCACCCCCCCCCTGCACCAATCTACAGTCTGATTTCAATTGTAAATTGAACCAATATGGTTTAGCTGAATCTCAGTTGACTGCAAGATGTAAATACTTCTAATAATGTATAAAAAAAAAAATTCTTATTTTGTATTTGTTCTTCTAGGTATACTGCTGTTTGTACACTTCAATTGTTTTTTTATCTTGTGCATTTGTAACTTTGATTGTACTGCCTTGGAGCTTTTCTCCCCGGGCCTCCACTGAAAATGGGTTCTTCTTGGCCCAGTGGACTTCCCCGGTAATCAAACTGAAAATAAAATAAAAATAAATAAATAAAATAAAGATAATACTACATAGCAATAGCTATGATTGAGCATACATATAATTTGCAGGTATCGTATGTATTATGTGTGTAACATTTTTATCATAATGATGATTATGTAACAAAAAATGCAGTTGCATATCTCTGATGGACACAGTAGTTTACTGACAGTCATCTACAGCCCTCCCATATCCTAAGTATAACTGTAAAACTGAATGTATTGTGAGGTATGTACCGCAAACCATAACTTTATTACTAAAGTTCTGCAAGTCTATACATTTCCAGTATACTGTCCGACATTAGTCTGGCATCACACCTGAAAATGCATAAGCCAGGACCTTGTAATGTCATACACATACAGGTTTAATTAAAGTATAGCACTGGCCACTCTTTAAACTGCTTATTTGTGATGATCATAGTTGGAAAACACTTTTTCTGCGGCAATTATTAATAATCACCTGCGTGGAAATGTATGCATTCTCTTTTTTACATAGGTTTGAATCCCACATTTTACAAATTACTTTTAACAGTGTGTAAGTCCACAAAAAATATGTGTGAAGTTATCCCATTTATCCCTCCATGTCATGGCTTAAAAGCCAAGTCATTCAGCATTTCATTGTTGACAAGTGGACAAACAAAAATTGACCATGTATAGCAGCACATATGCCATTGATCAATGCCAAACGTCCTATCATCATTGCTGTTTAATAAACTCCCTTCCTCTTTGTTTGGCAATGTTTCTCTTCTCTTACTATTGCGCAAACAAGGTTGGCATGGTTGTGCATGTTTGCACACCGATTGTAAAATGCAATATCAAAACTTGTTGGGAAAACACTTGTACGGTTGTTGCAAGATTTTTGATGACATGGTAGGAGACTGGAAGGATGGTGCCAAATTCAGGGCACAAAGGTGGGCTGTGAAAGACAGTCAAAAATATTTGTTGCACTCCTTGTGAAGTGCTACAGCCATAGTCTAGCTAAGGCTGTCTCCAGTGTGACTGGCATAACATGCACTGGGAAGCAGTGCAGGTACCATCACAGTGACTTGAAACAGCTCAATCAGGCACAACTTGATCAGTGGCTGGATAAGTTTAGAACTGCTGACATCTCACAGTTGTGTATGCATACAGATAAAGTAACTTAAAATGGTATGGAATGGTGTAGATAGACAAGACTGGTATAGATAATGCTTTCATGTCTCTTATTCTCCTCCCTTTCTTTATTTTGCAGCTGCACAGGAAATCTCAGTGAACAGGAAGGCACATGCTGAGAGGTTAGAATGAGTCAGAAAGGCAGATTTTAATAAATGTATTGTTATTCCATACATCAGTATCAAGTTCAGCATGTGTACCGTAACTGCAACAGCAAGCGAACATGCTGTGTGCTGTAGCTCTTGGCAATTGTAGTAGGCAAGTGAAATAGTGTATTTAGATTATGTGGGTTCAATTCCTGCAAGTAACCTACAAATTCACATCCAACAAGTATAATTTCTACATTTGACATGCAGCAATACTGGCTTCAAGGCCATGGTATTAAGTTAATCTGCAGTTTCCTTCAAAGCATATATGGAATATCTGCATATTCCATGGATTACTTGTAACAATTCACAGTCATTTTCTAGATTCTAAAATCTTTGTAGCTAGCCTAATAATAAGAGTATATTTATTGTAATAAAGAATGAATGTGTTATATCATGTTTCTAATCATCTTTTTTTTCTTTTTAGTTTTACCCCACTCCTTATTTCTCTTTTTTGTGTGTGTTAAATGGAAACACGTCTTTCTGATGTCATACTTTTCTGCCACCAAATCAAATGCTTTTAGCACAGGGAGGTAGGCCAACTGCTGAGGCTCAGCCTGCCAACCTTTCAGTGGCTGCCACACCAACACTCATCACCTCTATAACTTAACCTGGCAGTACCGCATCCACAGCCCCTGCTCTACCTGGCCCATTTACATCAGGTCGGATTTCCCCAGCTGCTGGTGCATTGCCATCCTCCTGGAGTATTGGTGATGGTAGTGATTTCATCACCACCAGGAAGTGTAAGGGATGGTGTGTGATGTCATAAACACTGACCTTGGTGCCTGCATCAGCTGCCTGGAGAGATTGCTCATTAAAATAGAAAAGAGACTCCAATGTCAAGCAGTCACTCAGGGAACTGAGGAAAGGGACAGTGTTGAGAGTTCTGAGGGTGAGGACTAGACTCTCACTGATCCCATGCTTGATGGGCATATACCTCCAATACCTCCTACCTATCCCCAGTTACGGTGTCCCCCAGCCATTTGTGTCCATAAACATCCATCTGTCAGTCTTCTTTGACCTGTTAATCTGCACCAGCTTCCTCATCTACTCTATCTACCTGAACCTCACATCTCTAGGTCACGTCCTAGCATTTCTCTCATTTAAAAGAAAATAGGCACCTATACCATAAAAAATTGTCCCATACATAGCTCTCCACTTCACATATGTTCCTTCTCAACACAATTGATTTGGTCCAATTAGCTATACAACATTATTGCATTGTTGTCACCCATCAGTATTGGAATGACAGTCCAAATTCATCAAATTTTCTCTACATGATCATGTTACCGTGCTGAAGAAGCAGAGAGCTATGGTTCTTTCCTAATTCCATCCTTCAAATTCCTTTATTGCTCCCCCTTTGGTCTTCCCCCTGCTTGTCCCATCCCCCATTTCACCACTGTCATATCTACCCCTTTTTCTCACCTTTAATCTGGTCAAAAAACAGAATCACACACCACACACATGGTGGAAAATGGGCCATAAAAAGCCTTCAGTTGTTGTACTCTGCATTTGGACAGATTTTGGCATCAAACACCAATTCTTAGTGGCAGTGAATGGCTGCTCATGTCCTGTGGCAACACCTAGGGAGTTTTTACTATCAGCAACTCTAGTCTGCTTATCTCTGTGCAATGGTGCTTAAACATGCTGTGCTATAAGAACACAGAGTTAAAGTACAGTAAAGTCACTACCTTGAAACAGTTAATCTGACAGTTCTCTACACTGCTGGATATAACAAATGCAACTTCCCATGTGGAGTTTTGACATAAATCACTTGATTGATTTTTTTTGTTTTGCCCTTAGCGTCAAGGGTTCAACTTCAGATGCCTCTCACATTATTTCTCAATGTGAAGTTATGAGTTCTCATGGAGATATATTAGATAATAGCCAAAATAAATTATTTGCATCAACATCCATCCCCAAAAATATTACATATTTATCCAACCTTGCTCTGCTTCCAGAGGCCTGGTGTCTCTCTCCTAACCATTCTTTACCCCTGCATCAGTCACTTCATATTACACAGCATGTCAGGTTAATAATAGCAACAGACCAAAAACATGTCCATGAATGTTCCGTTATAGCAAACACTGCTATGTGTATGTCCCTCTCCTTCTATTCACCCTTTCACTCACACCCTTCTTAACATGTGTATATCTATTAGGCCAATAGATGTACAGGTCATCTCATGGTTTCTTCATACTGACACGACTCTGCTGATGGATAATACAAACATGTTATCTACATTCAATAGCTTGTTGTAGGATTTCCAGTCATATTCAGGTGATGATAGGTGAAATGTTCATCTAATATTTAGTGGAAACTGTCTTTATTATGAATAATTATACTGCACACACCTTTCAAGAAATCCAGCCATACATAAATAGTTAGCTTATTTGCTGAATCATAATAATCATTTAAAAAAATTGTACCACCCCTTGCCATTTCTAGAAAGCAGTACACACAATTGACATTGGATTTGCAGTGAGGCCTGCAAAACAGCTACTAGTTGTAGAAGTGCATTTATTTATTTATTTATTCTATTTTACATTTGTTGACCGGGATAGTCTGACTGGATATATGTCTATTTTCAGTAGAGGCTTGGGGAAAAAAAACTCCAGATAACACAGATAGAACATAGCAGATATGAGTCAAACATATTTACAAAGCCCTCTAGTAGGTACTCACAATATACACAGTATGTAATAGTATACAAAAACAACAGGTTGCAACTAGCTAATGTGAGGAAGAGATGCTTACAAAATTAATTAAAATAAGGCATTGGATAAGTGGTGATTAATTATGGTTAGTACAGGGACAAAGCCAGTGTTCTTTAAAATACTGTTTGAGGCCTTTTTTAAGAGACTTAAATAAGGTTTGGGGGTAAGATTAGATGGAAGAGAATCCCAAGTCTTACCAACAATGTTGGCAAACAGGGAGTCACCAGCTCAGTTAATGGCTTTATGGGTTTGGGCCAACAGTTTATTGGATGATTGCAGTTGACTTAAATTATTGTACGGCTTTATGATATTTTTGAATGCTGGGGTATTTTCAGGGTGGCACAGAATTTTGTGTGCTGCTATAAGCTGACTGAACAGAAGTAGGCTAGGCAGTTCTAGCCACCCGAGAAGACTGAGGTTTTGACAGTGATGTGTCCTATATGTTGAGCCTATGGCAAATCTGGCAATATGGTTGTAACCGTGAGAGAGCTCACTAAGTTCAGTTTTGCTCAAATTGGAGAGTATGGAGGAGGCATATAGAAGGGTAATGAGTAGGTGTGAGTGGGTGATTGCAGTCCTAGCTAATGGAGTAAGAAAATGTTTGCTCCTATATAATGAGCTAAGCTATTAATGTTTTTTATAGTTTTATTGATATGCAGATCAAATTTGAGATTATTGTCCACTATTACTCATAAAAGCTTAGTATGGTCATCTGGAGAGATAGAGGTACCGTTGTTGGATGTTATGGAGAAGGAAAATGGGGTGGATCTACTGGTGGGGGTAAAGAGTTTACTTTTGTTGGGATTTAACAACAGACCGTGATAAGAGAGCCAATTTTCAACTGTGTTAAATGTGTTTTGTGTTAAGGTTTGCAAGTCTGTAGGTGAGGAGGCCATACAGATCAGGGTAGAATTGTCTACATATTGAATGCAGGATGCATCAAGGATGGCAGTATGATGACTGCTGAAGAAGATAGAAAAGAGTAGAGGATCTAGAATAGAGCCTCGAGGGACAGCAAGGGTGAGAGGTAGAAGGATGCACAGTTTTCCCTGCCAAAATACAACCTGTTGTCTGCCATTCATATAGGATAGGAACCACTGAATATCATGGTTATCTAGGGAGATGGATTTTAAGGAATGGATGAGTAATTTGTGGTTGACCATATCAAAGGCCTTTGACAGGTCTAAGGTACTGAGGTAGGCATTACTGATACAGTTTGAGGAAGACACATACCATGCACTTTAGTGTAATTGATAGTCACATTTACAGTTCTGATCATATTTACTTAGCTAATAACATTCTGACACCATTTGTAAAAAAAGAGATTCACCTGGATTTGAACTCTGACTCACCTGTGCTCTGATGAGGAGGTAACTTGCCTTATGTGCCATAGAGAAAACTAGGCAAAAGCTGTATTTTCCACACTCAGTACTCTCCAGTGAGCTGATGGACATGTATCACCACTTAGCCTGTTTGTATGAAGGAAGGCATACTACATTAAATGTTTCAATATTTTCCTTAAGCTGAAAACCACATTTGCTTGGTGCTTAATGTCATTCAAATGGGAAAGACAATGACAACAGTTATTTATGCAATAAAACTTTGGCACTGACATTTCAAAGAGAAACTACAACATGACCATCATAGTAACTGACAGCAATTTCTCCCATAATATATTTTGCAAGCTACTTCACAAGTCTAAGTTGAATTCATGAAATGCGATTCACAAATGCGCTAACACTTTATCATCATCTGCACAAATCAGTTTCTCAGCAGTTCGCTTTGTGAAGGGGTGTTTAGCATGTGCTACTCTGGTTAGTGGGCTCTCTTCTATTACATGGAAAGGTATTCATAAACACAAGAGAAGAGTAGTGACATGTGTTTGACTGAGAAAATACTTTCTGATAGTTATGTGTGCCCTGCAACAATGCACTTGCAAATGACATATCAGTGCTTGGGCCATTGTCAAGCAGATTATAGAAATATAGAACATAACTGCATTGGTACATTTGGTATGGGTGTATACTGACAATGGACATTGGTTATCCATGATCATATCACATTGATAGTCAATAAATTCTATTAGTGTGGACATCACTTCATCTGAATATGAATACACATGCTTCCATCCTTTCAGTACTGGAGTTTCCAAAGTGTGTGTGTGTGTGTGTGTGTGTGTGTGTGTGTGTGTGTGTGTGTGTGTGTGTGTGTGTGTATGAGTGTATGTGTATGAGTGTGTCATGTTAACAACATCCTGAAAAACAGGTTAATGTATGTCTCAGTTCTGCAATATACATTCATGACAGCTTCTTTCACCTAAGTTACCAGGATGTATTTATCTGTATTTTTGCAAATTGTGATCATTCAATCCTATCAGAAGTCTTGACTCATAACAGTATATGTTACCTGTGACACTATGATGATGTCACCTTCTATAAAGAGCACTGTGACACAGATAAACTCAGACATCTGTGATGGTGTATGTGTTAAGTACTGTGTTCTTTAGCTTGTGTATCTAGTCAGGAAGGAGATCAAGTCTCACAACAGTTAATGTATGTGTGTGTGTGTGTGTGTGTGTGTGTGTGTGTGTGTGTGTGTGTGTGTGTGTGTGTGTGTGTGTGTGTGTGTGTGTGTGTGTATGTGTGTGTTTGTGTGTGTGGTGTGTCTTTGTCTGAGAGTGTGTGCATAGTCAGAAGAGTTTGACTCCAGCTCCTGCTGCCCTCACTCAAGTATAAATCAGAAAATACCTTTACACTTGTACATGACTCCACAGTAATTTCATATAGATTTCCCAACATCATCTTCTCACCATGAACTGATATGTCATCCCTTATAATGTGCAGTCTAACACTGTTAAAGTCAGATTTGTGCCATGGTGCTAGTGTTAAGTACTGTATTCCCTAGCTTGTGTAACTAGTTAGGCAGCAGATCAGGCCTCACAACAGTCAATGTGTGTGCACGTGTGTGTGTGTGTGTGTGTGTGTGTGTGTGTGTGTGTGTGTGTGCGTGTGTGTGTGTGCGTGTGTGTGTGTGTGAATAGTCAGAAGAGCTTGACTCCAGGTCCTGCTGCCCTCATTCAAGTATCATTCAGAAAATGTATTTACACTGGTACATGATTCCATGGCAGTTTCGTATGGCCCTCCTAACATCATCTTCACACCATACACTGATGATGTCATGCTCTATAACGTGCATTCTCACAGAGTTAAAGTAAGACTTGTGCCATGGTGCTAGCATTTGGTACTGTGTCCTCTAGGTTGTATAAATAGGCATGGGATCAAATTTTTCAGCAGTCAACTTGTGTGCTAGCATGTCTGTATGTGTTTAATCAGAAGAGCATGACTCCAGGACCTGCTGCCCTCACTCAAGTATAAATCATAAAATACATTTACACTGGTACTTGACTCCATAGCAATTTTATACAGCCCTCCCATCATCTTCTCACCACACACCAATGGTGTCATCCTCTATAAATTGCACTCTGACAGTGTTAAAGTCAGACTTGTGTTGTGACACTAGCATTAAGTACTGTGGTCTGTAGCCTGTGTAACCAGATAGATTGAGGTTCTAATCTCACAGCTGTTAACTTCTCTGTGTGTGTTCATTCAACTATCACCCTGAATACAATTTTACAACAGGATATAAGTCTAAATCTATGTCACACAATCCTCCCAACATCTTCTTCTCAGCATACACTAATGATGTCAACCCCTATAAAGCACACTCTGACAGTGTTAAACTCAGATGTTTCTGTTGGTGAGAGTATTAAGTATTGTGTTTTGTAACTTGTGTAACTAGATAGATAGGGGTTCTAATCTCACAGCAGTTAACTTGAGTGTACTGTATCTGTTCATTTAACTATCAGTCTGGATAAAATTTTACACCGAAATGTGAGTTGAAAGCTATGTCACAAAATCCTCCCAACATCTTCTTCTCAGCATACACTGATGATGTTATCCTCTACAGAGTGCACTCTGACACTGTTAAAGTCAGACATTGGTGGCAATGTTAGTCTTACATTGTATGGAATACAGCTTGTATACTTACACAGGTGCTGTGTAAAAAACTGACCTCAGTCAACAGATGCATGTATGTGTTTGGTGGTATATTACTGTCATTGTATGATGTTTTTGAATCTTTTTTCATTTGACTCCCCCTCTGGAGAACCTTTGACATAACCTGAATCCAACATCCTCCTTTTGCTTCTGTCCACATAGCATCTTTTCTGCAGAACACTGAGGATGTGATCATCTCAAAGATGCATGCACACATCATGAAGCAGAGTCCCCACATTACTCAGTGCAAGTCATCTGCAACCCACTGGATGTGTGACTGTTAATTCACACATGTGGTGGTGCATATATCACATATGGACTGAGGCGGTCTGTGATAAAAGCAAACACATACATCTGCTATCTTCCCTCAAATGGATATAGCAATTTTGGTTTAAATGGTATAATAACAACTAGAATTTTATGTGCTCTTGACCATTAGCTTTGCAGTACCTTATGATCCTCTGAACATTGTACATATCATTGTTGCTGCCATCCCCATGTGCTGTTTTGAGGTGTGGATATACTGTAGTCCTACAACACTGTATTCCAATCTGTGATTTGAGCTACTGTACTGATGGCCACTGCTGCCATTTGGTTACATGTTTCTTCTATGACATCTGTAGTAATATGCCTGAGGACTGTTGACATGGGATGATACTATGTATATTGTTGCCTTACTAAGGTATGTGTTCTTGTAGTGGAGTATATCAATATTCTGCACAGTTCTCATTCAACCATCACAGTGACAACTGCAATATGGCATAGGTGCGCATATGTAAACCTAGGATCTGGGTATGTTATCTGACATACTGCAATATTATGTTATATTGATTATATGGGAACATATGCCTGGGTTCATCCACATATTGTAATGCTATTATATACACAAACATATGACATGCTAAGATTCACTTGTAGCCTTGGGGAATTCATTCTATGCACAACTCTGTTGCTATTCACAAGGAGTATTCAAATATTCCACAGAAGTATTGTGGGACTGCCAGTATTTATTTCATTAGCTGTTCTGTGTGAATAGCATCCACATCAGTTGTAATGTGTCCATGTATGGTGTCAGGGCCCTCACCCACACATTTCCACTAATAAATATGTAGGCATATGATGAACAACTGATGTAATGACAACAAATAGGTTCACTTGTATGAGCTGTGTTAACAGCTCCATTGTGCTGCATGTGATTAATACCCAATGCTTTACTTGGAGGCGATGTCACAAAACATTTTGTAACTACATCTGAAATCATAAGGGGAATACCCAGCTATGCACAGAGCTGGTTGTGGATGGCACCACCCATGCTCAACAATAAGAAATAGTCAACCTGCTAGCTGACAGATTTAGATCAAACTTAAACCCATGTCCCCATTGATCATCACCCAAAGTATAGCTGCTACCATTCATCAGTCTATTATCTCAAGACAGCAGTTGAGCTCAAACCTCTATATGGTTAAAAACACTGCATCAATGGACCCTGACAACATCCCAGGTTGACCTTTAAATAATTTCAAACCTGACGAAGCAGATGCAATTGGATCCCTATTTAACCATAGCCTCCACACTGGCTATGTTCCAGCAGAATGTTGACCAGTAACAGTCATTCCTCTCTGCACAAGGAAGGACCATCAACATACCCAGGGAATTATAAAAATATAAGCTTGAATAGCCTCATCAGTAAGGCCATGAAAATAATCATCATGGACATTATCAACAAAGACATAGGTAATCTCCCGACTCAGGAACCAATGCAGTTCAGATTTATTAAGGGTAGATCATGTCTGTTAAATCTGGATCACTTCTTTGAGAAGGTCACCAAGGCCATAGATGAGGGAAAGACTGTGTATCCCACTTAAATTGACCCGACCAAAGCATTTGACACAATTCCCCACTCAGGTTTTATAGAGAAAATCTCTCAACTGGGCATAATCTTTTATGTCACTAGGTGGATAGCCAAATGGCTCACTGACAGGAGACATACTCTCAAAGTGGGTGAATTCACCTCTAGCAAGAGGACAGTCACCATGTGCATACCACAGTTTTCTGTACTTGGGCTTTCCTGTTCAGTATTTATTTCAAAGAAGTCAATGCAAATGGATACAGTCTTGTCTGACTAAGTTTGTGGCTGACTGCAAATTGGGGACGGTCACTGAATCCATGAATGATACTGGTATGCTGCAGAAAGGATTAACACACATAAATGATTATTGCCAGAACCATGGATAGAAATTAAATGCAAAAAATGTCATAATTACTCCCTTTTGGAAAGCAAATGCCCAACCTAATTACAATATAGATGGCACTGCCCTAAGAGTAGACCCAGTGGTATGTGATCTAGTTACTTAGGTTGGTACTAATCTGAACTTTGACCACCCTGTGTCCAGAGCAGTGGGAAAGTCCTTCTGTGTGGCACAACTCATAAGTAAGGGCATGACATCCAGATCAAACAATGTTATAATTCCATTGTACTCAGCTCTCTGCACACCAATAACTGAGTTTAATGCACCATTTTGCATATACCTTACCAGACATGTGCAACAGGTCGAGCAAGCCAGAATTTTCTCACCAGAAAGATGCAGGATATAAAAAAAACAAGTCTTATGTGGTAAGACTGAAAGCTCTATCACTGTATTCTGTCTCCTACAGACTACTAAGGGGCAATCTGCTTCTGGCCAAAAGAGTAGTGTCCAATCAGGCCCTTATGGAAATGTTACACATTTGTAAATCAAACTGCATGAGAGTCACCCATTCCAATGATCTCAACCTAGACTCTGAAATAAATAAATCACACTGGAAAGATAGATACATCTCTCGGGGACTACCTCTTCTCTGAAACAAGCTTTCCATTCAAGTAAAGCAAAGCTCTTCACCAATCCTCTTCAAGCACAACCTCAATCAACGGATGTGTAGTCATGAATTTACTCCTGGGGTGGCACCCATGTCCTTCATGGAGAGAGGCAGTCAGTATTACACACCACAGAATAGGCTCATACCTCGGTGAAACCTAGTTCAGCTAGCTATTGGGTTAAATCTGGCTAGGTTTGTGTGTGCTCTTGCAATTAGCCTTGTATTCTCCTATGAACCTATAAAGTGCAAGTGTAGCCTAGGTACAGCTGTAGTGTGACTGTACTGTGTCACGGACAAACCAGTACACCACATCAGTATTAACACTTGATTTTTTGCATGAACGCATATGGATGTATTTCAAGATTTTATGGGAGTATAACATTTTGACTGGCATTGGCAGGAGAACAGTGATTACATGAGTTGTGACATGTTCTCACAGAGGGTACTCCATATATGGTTTGGTATGTGTACAATAGTACAGTGACAGCTTCTCTGATCATTGACACTTGACTTTGCATTGCTGTACTTTCTGTGCGCATGGGCATAGTTGATGCATTGCCATCATTCTCACATATTGCTGTACCACTAATTATAATTAATCACTTTTTAATTCACATATCAGTTGCTTCTGACAATATGCATTGCTATTGCATGTGGAAGATGCATGCAATACATAGCTGTGTGTAGGGAATTCACCCATAATAGTGTGGTGTTTATATGCATTATCTATATGGCCAATACCTACATCAGACAGGATTGCTTTATTCAGATATATTACATATGTCACAGTGAGCTCCCACACATCTGGAAAGCCATACAGAAGTATTCTTTGGGATGTATACCCATTAGTATTTGACAGCACAGACTTTCTTTCAAGGTTTTCTACTAGATGCTTGTGAGATATATCTTTCTGTATTGTGTCTCGGTATTGACATTAATGGCATGAGTTTGATTCTTTCAGGTGGTGACTGAGGCTTATGAGTCATGCAAACCTATCAAATGGCCATGATTGGGCCTGATTTCAACTCCATTTGTAACAAGGACAGAGGTAGTCTGTAAAATTAGTCAAAACCTCACTTGCTGACCCTTGTTATCTTTCATCTAGGGATAGAAAATTGGGTAAAATCTGAGTAAAACTAGCTAGACTTCTGAGAGATTTTGAGCCATTACCCTAGCAATCTCCTGTGAACCTATGAACCCTCCAAAATGTGGTCATTTTTGGGGAAGGGGTGGTGAATTCCACTTATAGAATACTGACAATATGTTTGCTCCTGAAGAACATGTATAATATATTACACTCACATATTCTGTCAATGCTGCAGATTAATGCTCATAATATTGTAAGAGCAGCCACGATTGTGCTATTTCTGTCTATATTTGTGCAGTTGCCTGTTGCTATGTGTCTCTGATTGTTTGAAAGTTGTGGTGACATGTCAGTCATATTCAAACAAGATATTTTGCAGATCTTCAGAGTACGCACATACCCCTAATTTATATACCATCCTTACTAAATGTCCTCTCCAATGAGCATGTCATCGATGTTTATATCATGACCATTCACCTCTATTGACATGTAACCTTGTGTGTCTATCACATATATATTATAATGTGTGTTTATATCATAATATACTTGCTCAGGAGGTATAAACAACAGTACGCACTGTGCTATCTACTTAATTGCTTAACATTATGCTACTAACTTGTGTTGGAAGTGTACATATATTGACATATCCTATTTTGAGGACATTGCCATATTTACTATGCCCTCTTCCTCTTTATTTATTCATATCATTCATCTCTTTGCCCATTTTCATCAGCACACTTTCCCTGCCCACTGTATGTTTGCTTGCATTTGCCCTTCCTGTTTACCCCCCCCCCATTATTTTACTCTTCACATAATTTTTTTAGTGTACATTGTATTGAGTACACTTTTCTTTAGTCTGTTATTACTGCTGGCATTACAGTATTTTCAACCCTGGTAGTCATTGCGGCTGTCCACGCATTCTCAAAGTTTACCCACAAGCAAACCTGAATCCATCTTCTTTCTGTGCTTTTGGTGCTCTGCGTGTTTTGCAGGCTGGCAACAGTATTCCTGGCCAAAATGTCATGCTTGTATTCATGTAAGCAGGAGGAGCAGCATACATATGTGATTAGCCTCCTTCCTTTATGCTACCTTTCTTGAAGAGAAACCTGAGGCAGCCTGAGCCAGTTAGAAGCTCTACTCATTGCTTCATGCCTGGAGAGACACTACTAATATTTTAGACATCCTAAAAGAGTAAAACCTGGTGACATCTTCAAAACAGCTGGGTAAGCAAATTAAGATTTTTTTTTTTTTTGCTACAAATCTCCTCATAACTCAGCACGTGCACAGTTTCGAGGAACTCAGTAGCAAAACAAAAAGTCAGAAAGCTGATTATTAGTTTTAATTTAAAAAATAATCAGCTTCTAAAATTTGGCAGTCTTTTTTTTTTCCTCAAGGGGGTGCTGCAGTCCAGCAGCCAGCACCATGATCTGCCCCTTGCTGTAATCCTATTAGTACATGTTGTCATGCTATGACACAAGGATTGAGTTGTATAATGATGACCAGCACACCTGTAGTTGTGGAAAATACTGCCCTGAGGACCAATGATTATGAAAATATCCTGAAAATACAATGTGCTCCTTTATGTGCAGGATTACTGCATCCAAATTATTTTATAGAATCTGACATACAAATGTTTACATGTGTGATACTGATGTTACTTTAAAATGTTCCAGTAGCTACTTCAGAGAAAACAGTGCCTAATTTGTTTTTTAAGGGTGTGGGCCAATAGTGAGCCCTTGAATACATAGTTTTTGCGTATCTCAAAAAACAGTTTTCACTGTTTTTGCATTCACCATGTACTGGTTCTAAATTTCCTGGATGGGCAGAATATTGTACAATGCTTAAGTGTTATGCCTCACTGTTATTGTTGAATTTATCCTGGACACCATTCCATTTGTCATCTCTTAGCTATTGAAAATTATTGCCATGTAAGGTATAGTTCTGTATTTTCATCAACTGATAATACTCTGATTCAAAATGTAAAACTGTTTAAAATATTTGGTAGGAATTAATCTTCATATAAAATGTCTGCAGCCCAATATTTACATGGCATGGGAAAATACATATATGTTTTTTAATGAACAAGTAATATGACAGTACTTGTCTTTCTTAAAAAATTAAATATCTAAACAAAATAAAACAAAGCAAAACATAAATGCTGTAGCTCTGAATATAGGACGTTTATTTTGAATGGAAACATTTTTTCCTGCAGCAAATGAAGAAAAACTAGATGCGCATATTTTGCTATGCTTGAAAATTGTATTGCTCATCCCTGAATGTCTCAAAGAGAGAGAGAGAGAGAACACTGATGTATTACTGCATCAAGAAGGTGCAACAGTAATTTATATAATGATGGACAGCGGCAAACACACATAAATAAAAACACATTTGACGTTAAAGACATGAGACTGTTCATCTCCTTCAAGGATGTTAGTAACAAGCTGCAATCAGAGGAGACTTACTAGGCAAATTACATTTTCCCTGATTTGTTTTACAGCAGGGGACAAGTAACTGTTCAGAAACCACAGAATCAATATCTCTGTATTCAATTATCTGGTACTGAATGCAAGTAAGAATGAAGGCTTAACTGTTACATGAAAAGATTGGGTTCAGTTAAATACTGCATTCATACAATGCTGAATGTTCTTCCTTCTCAATCAATATAAAAAAAACAAGGACACTTGTCTAGTTGACCTCTTCTTTTTGTTTGTCTTACTTACTTTTATCTCAAAAGTATCTTAAAATCCTTTCTATTAGAAGTAAAATCTGAACACCAGGATAATACCTTCATCTGACATTATTTGTTTCCTAGCACACACTTTGCTTCTGCAATTTTCATTTTCTTTTGCACAGAAAGGGAACCAGTGTCAGTTTTACTTTCAGAGCTGTATTCAAGCCAGAGCCAAATGTAGTACAAGGCAACCTAGGCAGCTGTCTAGGGCCTGGCCATAAAACATTTAAAAGAGAAAAAAAAACTGTCCATATCTCCTAACCTCAATTACCACACCAGTTGCCGGCTCTGTGTGTGACATCTTGAATGTCCTTTGTTGTCTCAAATGTAAAGCATTTGACTCAAAGGTTGATGTCCTGTCGCTCAAATCAAAGTAGCAAATATGTGCAGTCTTTTTTCTTTTTGAAAAAACTGGAGTAGCGAGTAATCTCCTAAAATCAGGGTGGTATGTACTGAGTACATTTTTTTTTTTGCAAAAGCCATATTAAGTGCAATGTGTGTGTGTGTGTGTGTGTGTGTGTGTGTGTGTGTGTGTGTGTGTGTGTGTGCGCGCGTGCATGCGTGCGTGCGTGCGCGCGCGTGCATGTGTGTGTGTGTGTGTGTGTGTGTGTGTGTGTGTGTGTGTGTGTGTGTGTGTGTGTGTCTAAAATTGAAATATCAAGTAAGCACTTTCTTGTTTTTCCTTTTTGCAAATTAGGTTAGTGAGTGATCTTGTAAAACTGGAGAAGCTAGTAATCTTTTACTTTTTTTGCAAAAGCTGTAATAAGTAATAATGCAGTGTGTATGTGTGTGTGTGTGTGTGTGTGTGTGTGTGTGTGTGTGTGTTACTTTACTCCAGAATTTAGTTTATATTACATTTCTCTTCTTATTTTCCCTCTGAAAATGTCACTAATTTCTGTGTAAGTCTCTGAAAACATTGTGTGGTAAATCACTGGGGATTACAGTCAGTGAGTAATGCTAGTCACTAGAGATTTATAGCTTGTCCAGAAAATGTATATGAATGAATTTATCTGACTTTTGCCTCCGAGGTTTACATTATATTTTTTTCCTATCCTTTTTTTTTTTTCGCTAGCCAAATCTCAGGAGCACTGTCTGATTAACTGAATTTGTCATAGTCACACAGTGGGCAAATGAAGGTAAAAAAAATCAAATCCTGCATACTTGACCGGAATAAACAGCTCATTAAGATCTAAGAGCCCTACTCCTTCACATTAACTGCCAGATCTTCCTTAATAATCTTCATCTGATAAATTATTGAGTATTACATTCAGTCAATAATGACAGTAGTTTCAGTTTTACAGCTTTTGTTCAGAAAATGCATATTGATACAATACCTGTTTTTCTGTTAGGTTTTACATAAATTGGAGTTTTCTGGCACTTAAGGATCTGAGATAAGCAACGTATTCCTATAGTCAAAAGTACAGGGTATGAATACGTTCACCACCATTTGTCATTTGAGAGGTATTTCAGTCAGTTCAATGTAATATTTGTGGCTTTCTGGTAAACTGTTTTGTCTGCAAGTCATTCAATAATTTCATGTTTGTGAGTTTCTCACTTTGTATCCTTCATAAAATGCTTGTTATTGCAAAACTTATTGTTATAGCAACCTTCTATACGTGTAAGAGAAATATTTAAATGTTTTTTCCTGATTTTTGGGTCTTTGTCTCTGATTCTTGAGCTAAGAAGTTGAGAGGTCAGGTGGTTGGTTTTAATGGATTGTACTGCATGGTCTTAACAGCAGCATCATAAATGAAAAGAAAAAGTTATCCACAAAATATGAGCAATAGTCTTCTGATACCTCACATAGACCCTGTAATAAAAACATAGTAACTCCTTACCTAAAGGAAGCTTCCTGTAAGACCGCAGTTCTTTAATTATCTTCCAACATTTCAACATACTCAAAAATCCATCAATGGTTAGTTACATGCCTAAGGCCACAAAACATAGCAGCTGCACGTAAAGCACCAAAATGCATCCTCGTCTTCCAAATTGCCACAACTAATTCCCATCGGTGATCTAGGTCCATAGGTACTAACCTAGCAGACCAAACTTTTTCCTGAGTAGGTAACTATTCAACAAAAGATTAAAAGGCAGAAATAGCAGAGTTATATACTTTTCTACGGGCCATAGTCCAAGTCTGCTGTACTAACTAATCTGCTACAAACTACCCATATTCTATATCTGTTTGGGCACTACAACAGGATGCACCAGTGCATGAAACCTGTAAAACTGAAATGAGACAAACTATCAGATACCACATGAAAATTGCCTGGAATATGTTCAGCAAAAAATGAAAACTTAATCCTAAGACTTTACAAAACCAACTTACTTATTACCACTTGCACTAACTCTGATGTAGCTGACCTCTTCAGCAAGACTTCTATCACCATCTCATTATTCAAATGGAAAATAACCTTCTTGCTTACAACTTCAGCTTCCCAGACTACAGAAGCTGCCTAAATTGACATTAGTTCTAAGAACATAATAACTTTCTTCCAGTCCAGTGGTCACTTAGTGGTCCATGCCTCTGAAAACAATCTTCCTTTAAAGCAGAATGCCTTGCTTAATCCTCCTGCTGCATCAGTGTACAAATAAATGTCTTCAGATGACACCTACTCCTCATGACTGAAGGGCACTTCTGTATATAGATGCAGAAAAGCCACCAAAATGGAGGGATCCTGTGCCACCAGCCTCAATGCTCTTACATGTATCACCTCACAACAAACGGGTCAATTATCTGTGAAAAAGTTGCCTCTGAGGCTTCCACCTTACAAACAAAATTCAACAAGCCAAATGGCTTGATGGTACAGTGGCATAGCAGTTAGTGCTGTCGCCTCACAGCAAAAGGTTCTCTGGTTTGATTCTCGGTTGGGGTGCCTTCTGTGTGAAGTCTGTATGTCTTCCTTGCATTAGTGTGGGTTTCATCTGGGTGCTCCAGTTTCCTCTCACATTACAAAGACATGCACGTCTAGAGCATTTCTCTCTGGTCCTCCGCTGAAAATTGGCTCATTCCAAGTCAGACCTTCCTGGTAAACAAATGTTAAATAAATAAATTAAATAATAAATAAATGGCAACCCTGAGCCTAAACGTGTCCTTCTCATATAAGAGCTCAGTTTTGCCCTTCATTTCAGACAGTTTAATTACTACTAAGTGAGATATTGCTAATTCTGCATCTACGTACAAATCCAAAATAAAGAGCAACCTTAACACTGCTTCAGTCTCTTGCTTGGTTATCTATGGGTCATTAGAACTATGTTTTACCTTCATGGCATCATATATTGATTCATACTACCCACTCACCTCTTTTTTCTCTATATGATCATTCATTAAACACTCCTCTGGAAAACAGAGATGGTGAATCATGTGAAACTCACCCAGCCTCTCCTTTGGAACCAGCCCCAGAGGAGAAGTATTGGTCTCATGAATGAGGAAGTATTGAATGGACTTAAACCCCTACCAACCTTTACCTTCTTGTCCAGCAATGCTTGAGCTATATCTCCTCTTTTCCTTTTACTGGCTTGAAATTCTGAGATTTCCTTCTGTACTCCCATCCAGTGACTAAGTAGACAATCCTAATAGGATCCCCCCACACCAACACTTGTGCTGTTAACCTATTGGAATTTTCCTCAAAGAGTGACTGCAAAACTGTCACCTTAATAAGGGAATGTAATAGCCAGTCTACTCATTGCTGTCTGAAAGTTCAAGAAACCCATTGCTTCTCAAAAATCACCCCTCCTTCTCTCTCTTGCACCCCCTGATATTCTATGATCATTGTAATCCTGAGGCATTAGTGACACCTAGTAATATGCCCCCTCCCTGTCCCAGTGCTTCACCACTCTGTGTGGACCATAGCAATGTGAGAAAATATGAGGCAATCTCCAGGGCAGTCAGGAACACCTCCCCATGTTGAAGGAGATGCAAGCCTTGCTCCTGTCACCTCCTTCTATTGTTGGAAGTCTGGACAATCCAACCACCCTTTCCAGCATCATGCATAGTCATATATCCACAAGCCTGCTCTTTGATTGCAGGGATGTTGCTGCTTTCATTTTCCTGAAAAGCTATTTGTACCACAGTTAGGCATTACCACCCTTCAAGCACTGTGCCTCACTAATCAATAAGAAGTAGGCCAATAAAGGCAGCTCTTGTGTAGTATCCTTTTCAAGGATGACTGCCATCATACATTCAAGTCCCAGGCCCTAGTTGTTCTACTGCCTTGCCCTAAGCTTACTTGTCCTCCTCTTACCGAGGGCAGCTAATGCTGCTGTCAGATATATATCCTCCTGGGACTTTGCAATCCTGTGCACTGCATCTGCCTATATTAAGATTTATGAACTTTCCTGCCAAATCTTCCTTCACTGATAGGGTAAGTGGTTGTATGAAAAACACTCATCCCCCATCAGGTAGATTTAGACTCCTTCAAAGATTGACCCTCCTGACCTACCCCTTCAGTCACCTGAGGTTAAAATGGAACCCCTGCCTATGTCAGGAAAACAAGCTCACCAGCAGACCCCCAATAGCCCAAACCTTCCACTATCTTCCTTCCAAATGTCTTATTTTGACTGCCTATCTCATAGCCCTGTTCTGCTGTTTCCAGTAAGTCATGAAGTTTGACCTGGCCTACAGTATACAGATCCTGCAGAACTTCCATTAAGTACTCATCAACCTTCAAATCCTGACTTACCTCTCCTTCTATGACAAAAGCAAGAAGATCACCTCTAAATAGTTGGGGCTTCACTCTGTTGACTGCAATGGCCCTGGCCCCTTTCTTCTGATTACTCTTTCCCTTTTTGGTGAAAGATTCCCCCGGCTGACTGAAGACTCATCAACAACCTCTACTGCTGGTATAGGTAGCCCTGTCACTTCTAGAAAGGAGACTTCTGCCTAAGCTATAATCTACTCCCATAGTTTTTGAGATGCTGGAATCCTGCCATGCTGAAAACAAAAGCACATAAATGGTCAGCCTTCCAGACCAAGTTCACCCTACCCACAAATATCTCACGAGACCTTATCCCTAACATACATTCACCTCCTTTCTTTCTGTGCAGGTACAGGCAGCTCTTTGGCACTAGGTGACCCTCCTTTTATCTACCTTTTTAAAAAGGTAGATGTTTCAGTCCTACTACTCTGCTCATTACCGTTTTTATGTTTGTGAGCTACCTAACCATTCAAGCCCAATAGGTGGTAAGACCCTCCCCTCCAACAACAACCTATCAGGTGAAAAGAAATGGAGGTGAACCTTGCTCCCTTTAATGAACCATCCATCTCACAAAACCTGAATAAGTCACCAGCCTCTGAGCTTGGCATATACCTTACCAGTAACATTTGTAGAGAAGCAAGGGACTTTGTGGCAGACTACAATCTAGAGGCAATCCACTAGCAGCATATGAAGGCTCTCAGACATCAGGACAGTTAAGTTTTCTTTTACAGTATATGAACTATCCATATGAAACATTAGCCAGAGAAAACCACTGGGACCATCTCTGTAGGACCTACCACCTACTCAGTCATCCTTAAGATGCACCCTCCCTCTAAAAAGCTAAGGTACCCTCAGAAGACAAACAGGCAGCCTCAGACACCCACCACCAGTGCACCAAAAGCTCTCAAAACTACTTAACTGTTCTATTCACTGCCCAGCCTAAGGAGGTAGCTGAACAGGACTACATCTGAGAGCCTTTACCACTGGAAAACAAAGTAAGCTTCTTCCACTTGGCAAATGGCATTAACTACTTTACACCTCAACACTCTTATCTTCCTCCACTTTTTCTAGCAACCATTCCCTTATTATTAGTGTGATGTTATGAGGTAGTGCCATCTGTGCCAGGGAGAGCAGGGTAGTACATGTGTGCATATGCCAGAATAGCTAGCTGGAGTTTTGTAAAAAAAATTATGTTTTTTGACTATCACACTGATTTGTACAGATGTTTGAGTTAAAAATATATTTGTAAAGTTACTTGTGTTAAAAATGCATCAACAGTTGGTCCTACTGGACAGAAAAAATGTATGCATGTATATTAGGTTGTATTGTTGTAACTGATCAAATGTGTATGTTTGATCAGAGAACCTGGGAAGGGTGGAAAGTTAGAAATTGTGTTATAGCTTTCAGATCCTGCCACACATCTTAGCAAAACTCAGTGTGTGTATTGTATTAGAGTCAAGTGACCAGAAGTTATGTCATCCTCTAACCAGCATCTGTTTCTTTGGAACCCTTGCAGCAACACTTTAGAATCTGATAGGAAAGATTTCTGACAGGATATATATATCACACATCCACACAGAAAAAGACAGACATCATTAGGCTTTTCTTGTGCTAAGACACTCAGTACACATCAAGCTTGCCTTGCTTTAGTAAGTAGTCAGGGAACATTAATTCTTTAGTTAGTCAGGGACATTTATGTTTAGCATTGTTTTTTGTATCTGTGTAAAACTACCCATCTGTAATATTTTGTGTACCTCTCTGGTTGAAACATTGTTGTTTATTGCATTCCAGTTTTCTGGTTTATTATTTATCATTAAATACTTTAATACCTTTCATTGTGGCTAGTCCTTTAGAGTTTATATTTGAGAGTACTTATGCTTGTTTTAGTGACACTGCGGCCGGTCCTGAAAGCCTTACTGCTTTGCTCATACTCCACCACTGGCATTAGTATTAATTTTACACAGTATAATTGGGTACCCTTTGTAAGAGCTTTAGGTAGCTGACTTTTGGTAGTGTGATTACCTCAGAGTCTGGGAAGAAAGGGACACAGCTAATAAAACTGTGCCAGGTTTTCCCAGGCATCTATGTGTGTGAAACTGAAATACCCAAGTGTGTGTGTGTCAGCAACTGGAAAAAAGGGACACAGAGCTCCAAAGTGGTCAGTTTGGAGTTTTGTGTGGGTCTGGAGAGAGAAGGAGAGTCCAACCCCAGGTCTGGACCATGCTTCCTGGGGGAAATTTTGCTTGGTGCAGGGAGCTGCATCTGAAAATACTGTGTAAATCCATCTTTGCTTTTAGTGACCATCCCTCACTGAAGTCAATGATGAGGATTAAGTCTGCTTGATTGCTGGACTAGAGTAGGAGTCAGTCACAATTATTATTATTATTATTATTATTATTATTATTATTATTATTATTATTATTATTATCATCATCTAATTATGCACTTTTATTTTTATACTTACCTTTTATTTATTTTAACTAGAATACCTGCACCTAGAAATTATTGAATCTTCACATACCTATTGCCTTTCTAACTGAGTACCTTCACAAACACCACTGATCAAGTCATTTAAGCCCAGACAGTTGGGCTATCTTGAATACCTAAGCTAATAGAATTCTCCCTTCTCACTCAATATGTACCCAATAAAATACCCACACCACTTCCTTTTCTTCCTACTACATCATTTTGTTAACCTTTGACCCCACCCTCTGACTTTACGCTTCCTTTCTCTTAAACATACACTCCTCCCTCCTCATTTATTTTATTTATTTATTTATTTTATTTTACATTTCTTTACCGGGCTAGTCTAACTGGATATATTTCCATTTTCAGTAGAGGCCCGGGGAGAAAAGCTCCAGTAGTAAACAATTTGATTTTAAATTGGAAATTACATTACAATACAAAACAATACCAAGATATGAGTCATAGGTGTTGCATAGTAAACGATAACAGTACAATAAAAATGCAGGAAGCATAATAAAAATAGAGATAAAAGTTGGTATTACATTAAATGAAGGGATTATACAGGTATATGTATAATCCCTTCATTTAATGTAATGAAGGGATTATACAGGTATATGTTAAAATATTTACACTAATACCAGTCATAGAAGGTGATTATAGAATTATGAACTGATATGTTTTGTGATAGTCAGAAGGAAGAAATACATTAGTATGTTCGAGTGTGTTCACCAGTTCCAGCTCTGCAGCAAGAAGTATTGGATGAAGTATAGGAAATTTTGTAGGAGGTGGAAATAATATTAGCAGAACTAGAGGGTTAGTCAGGGTTACTGCAGGGGCATAACCAGTGTGTCTTAAGGTGAATTTGAGTTTTTGTTTAAAGAGAGACAAGGAGGAAAGTGATGTTAAGTCATTGGGAAGTAGGTTCCAGTCTTTTCCCACTGTGTTAGAAAACAGGGAGTCACCAGCTATGTTGTTAGTCTTGGTAATGCTAGCTAGAAGTTTACTATAAGAGCATAGGGAGTTTAAGTTTTCATAGGGGATTATGAGATCGGATAGTATTGGAGTGCTGTTGGGCTGGTAAAATATCTTATGGGCAATAGTTAGTTGGGAGATTTTCAGATGGTTTTGAAGTTCGAGCCAGCCTAGCTGTAGTAGATTTAGACAGTGGTGAGTTCTAAAGGGATTACCAGGGGCAAATCTAGCGATGCTGTTGTAGGCATGGGCCAATTTGGCAAGGTTATTCTTTTTGAGATTTGTATATATGGGAGAGGCATAAAGAAGAGTTGAAATTAAATGGGAGTTTGCAATCTTGGTTTTGGCTACTGGAGTTAAGAAAGTTTTGATTCGATATAAGGAGCCTATCTTTCTGTTGACAGCTTTAATGGTATTATTTATGTGGATATCGAATGTCAGGTTATTATCAATAGTGATTCCTAACAACTTGGTGGTAGAGTCGGGGTGTATAGTTGTGGAATTACTGGAAATAACAGAGAAATCAATAGGGATGGACTTTCTGGTGGGTGTAAAGAGAAGGAGTTTGTTTTTTTTTGCATTGAGAAGGAGGCAACACTTTGTAAACCAAGTTTCAACTATGTTGAATACATTCTGAGTCAGTGAATGTAGTTCAGTAGGGGAGCTTGCTGAGCATATTAAAGTTGAATCATCAGCATATTGTAGGCAGGTGGCTTGAGGGATTGCTAAATGGAGGTCATTGATAAAAAGAGAAAAAAGAAGTGGGCCTAGAATAGAGCCCTGAGGGACTCCCAGAGTGACTGGTAGAAGGGATGATATATTATTTTCCCAGAGGACTGCTTGTTGTCTATTGGTTAGGTAGGATCTGAACCACTTAATAGCCAGAGAGTCCAGGGAAAAGGATTCAAGAATGTTGATAAGAAGGGTATGGTTTACCATGTCAAAAGCTTTTGAGAGGTCAATAAAGAGTGCAGATGAGAGGTGGTTGTTATTACGATTTCTATTTATAACATCTGTAAAGGATAACAGGGCAGTAGTGGTACTATGAGATGGCCTAAAACCATGCTGGCACTTAGCTATTGAGTTATTTTCAGTTAAATGGTTTAAAAGTTGATTATGAATGCATGTTTCCATTATTTTTGCTAAGGGTGATAATAGGGCTATTGGCCTGTTGTCTTGAGAAGTCGTTGGAGTTACCACCTTTGTGTAGGGGAATAATATGGGAGATTTTCCAAATGTCTGGAATGTTTCCCTCCTTAATGGTTCTGTTTATGAGGATGGATATGGGATAGGAAATTGCTTTGGCCGCTTTTTGGAGGTATTCTGAGGGTAGCTGGTCAGCAGAAGGAGTACAAGGTTTAAGTTTTTGGATGAATTTGTAGATGAGAGTGGTGGAGACTGGCTGCATGTGGAAGACTGGATGAGTGCTGTGGTAAGGAAGTGGGAAGGTTTGAGTTGTCTGGAGTAAGTTGACTAGTGAGTGCTTGTATGGTTTCTGTGAAAAAGGAATTGACGGCATTAGCAGTTTGATGGGGGGTATCAGGATCAGCCTGATGTGGGGTTGGTGTACGAGAGTGTCCTGGAGAAAGGAGTTTATTGATACTAGACCAGAATTTCTGGGGGTTGTTTTGGTGATTTTCTTGTAGTTTACAGTAGTAGTTCTTTTTATCCATGAGTATTGCCTTTTTTGCACTATTTCTTAGTTGCTTAAAAATCTGTTCATTGGTAATATTTTTGTTAGTTCTCCACTTAGCCCAGGATTTATTTCTAAGTAGAATTTTTTATCTGGTTTCTTTGGAAAGCCAGGGGGCTGGCTTGGCCTTCATTCTAATGGACCTTTTGGGTGCATGCTTGTCAAGGATGGAAAGGAAAGTAGAGTTTAGATAATTGACAGCCTCTTCAAGAGGTAGAGTTTTTAGTGGGCTCCAGTTACAGGCACTTAGTTCATTTTGGAATGCTACTGGTTAAAGTGTTTATTGGTATGTATGATTCTGTATGTGGGGGGAATTGAGATATCTTTTTTTTGTCTGAGGATGTAGGTCAAAGTATGATCACTAATGTTGTCAGGTAGAGTTCCTACATTGTATGCTTGTGCTTGCCTATTTATTAGTATCCAGTCTAGGGTGCTCTTTTTGTTATTTGGTTTATTGATTCTGGTTGTAGAGGTGATAGACTGAGTAAAGCCATGAAGGTTGATATGGGAGGAAGGATTATCAGCATTGACATTTTTCCAGTCAGTGTTAAAATCTCCAAGTATAATAGTTTCTTGGGGGTAAGTTAAGGACACCCAGCTTGGAATATTTTCTATAGTAGAGATGTTATTACCTGGTGGCAGGTAGATGCAGATGATATATAGGGATTTTTTTTTGGTTGATTTGAAGTTTGGAGATAAGTATTTCTGCCTTACTATCTTGAGGAGTGTGGAATGGAGTAGTGAGGATTTGAAGTCCCTCTTTGAACAAGACTGCTACTCCCCCACCTTTATTTTTTATACGGTCAAGTCTCAGTATATTATACCCTAGGGGAAGGATTTCATTGTCTTTGGACTCAGGTTTTAGCCATGTTTCTGTGTGGCAGAGGATGTCAAAGCAATGGGTATTGAGAAGGGCATGGAGATGGGTTACTTTGTTATTAATGCTACGAATGTTAAGATGTCCTATTAGGAAAGAGTTAGGGTGTTTGGACTGTGTTATAAGGGAAGGTTGATTAGTAGGGCCAGGGTTAGGGTGGATATCACCATCTTTTAAGGAGGGTTTAATGAGTCTTAATGTAGGGTTATTAATAAAGTTGAGTAGGTATTTCACTTTCCTTACTGTGGGTGTATTATATTTAATGTGGAAAAGTCTATGGTATTTAGGTAGTAAATAGCTGGGGGTTGAGGTGATATTGATTTGACTAATATGGAGTATAGAATCGTTGATTGTTGTTTGTTTGGGAGAGTAGTTAAAGTGTTAGTAGTATGGCTGTTCAAAGGAAGTGATGATGTAGGTGTAGGTCAGGGCAGTTGAAATTATGGTTAAGAGTAGGGATTTAGTAATGTTAGTTTTTAGTGTTGAAGTCATCTTAGGAGATTATGTATAAGAAGATTCTGGGAGTTGAGTAGGGATGTAGCAGATTAGGATATATGTGTATGGTTAGAGTAAAGAGGAAAGAGAAAGAAACAAATAGAGCTAGTAGTTATGAAAGAAGAGGTGTGGTAGGTGGTTGGGTATTGGGGGTAGGGTAGGGGAGAGGAGTGAGCCCGCAGGGTGAATGGAGCGGGTTACAACAGGAGTCTGGGAGACAATCATCCAAACTTGCCTACCACATTCCCTAATTGCTTCTTTTTCCAAAAATAGAGAACTAGGTCTGCATGGCAAACTCAGTTGCAGTGTTCCGATCAGTTTGTTACTTGAAATTGGATATGTATAAAAAAGGATTAAAATGCATATCAAAATGATTGTACAGCATAGGAACATAATCATGATGGGAAGCTGATAACTGGCATACTTAGTAAATAATAAAACTCCAAAGTTAACAATAAGACATAAATAACAGCAGGAAAATCAGGATGTAAAGAATTGGCTGAGCACAGGTAATTAAGGCTAAGAGCTGCTAATGAGCATCATTCTGAAGCCCAGGATTTGATTTTCTCTGCCTTCATTTGTCTACTGAGTGACTTAGAGCAAATTCCTTAACCAAAGAGTGGTCTTTGATTATTGCTGAAAAGAGGCACTTGTACCTTGCGGCTTTACCCAGTTAACAAATGGCAAAAAAGCGTCAAAATTCAATGAAAATATTAAGAAGGAACACAGGTTGTCTCTATTCTTGATATGCAATAGCTTGCCAAAGATGATGCTTTAAATTAACAAGCTTATATATGACTTTGGAATTACAAATGCAGTTAAATATCGGTAAGAAACATTGAATGTGGTAATGTAATAATCTGTGTTGTGGTAGATGTGTCATCAGCTATTATTTCTAAAGCATTTCTACGTAAGTGAAGCAGCTAAATAACACTGACATGGCAATATGTTTTTAATGGAAACAGACGGTGAATGCTCCTTAAGTTGGGAGGCAGGGAGCTTCAGATGGCAGGTGCCACTATAGGGAATGCTGCTTCAGTAGCAACAAAAGCAAATATGGCTGCATGGAAAGTGATGGCTGCAACACATTTTGATCTGAGTGAGTGCATTTATATACTGAATTTTAATTTACTTGCAACTTGGGATGCAAAATAAAAATAGTTAAGAAGCTTGAATACAATGGTAGATGGTATATCTATGAAGCTTGAATATAATGGCAGAGAGTCTATCTATAACGTCTTAGTCACCAACAGCCACTTTACCTTCTGAAAAGTGAGGTTATGTTGGTGTCTTTAGAAAACAAACATCTCAGTTGTCTGGAATTTGGAGGAATGCACCTATTTTTTTCACAGACATTTGCTCCATTCCTCTTAAAATTGGAAATTATTTTGAAAAGTTTTAAGTTAACAAATCATCATTTAGAAAGTGCCGCTTTTACATCCTTTTTCCTAATTGTTTTGTTTTACTTTGTCCGTAACTCTGGAGGTTAAAATTGAAAGCGATGCTCGAGATGCATACAGCAATGAAAGAACATAATTTGTTTAGAGGGGAATAGTGTATGTGGGATGAGTTCAGTCCTACAACAATGGGGGCATATTATTAATTAAAGATAGGGATGCATTTGTCATTTGAACATTTAGATTCTGGAAAGCAGGTCTGGTTATCTTTCCAACCAAACTGACACATTTAGATGTTTTATAACCTTTCCAATAATTACTGATGCTTGATATTTAATATAGAAAATAGGATCTAACTAAACTCTAAGGTACTTGTACATGGAACATGTTTCACAATGCTGTCAACAAGTCATGTAGGCAAAGCTGTGTTTCTGTATTGGCCAAAAGAGCATGAGGTGTTATTTTTCTTCTTGTGTGTGACAAGAGTTTGTTAAATGAAGCCCAGTGACAGAATCTTAAGAAAACCACCTGAAGGGAGTATGACACAGCAGTACTGGATATTTTCCTGGCAAATAGCAGAACTTAGTTTCTGTATACAAAGTGGTTGTAAAACACTTGATATTGAGTATGAGGTTGTTGCTAAACATGTTAAAAAATGTTAGGACTTGAAATCGAGCCTAAGTACATGCCAGAGGTAACAGTAGCTTAACATAAAAACATGGTGCCTTTGTGCATATTCAAAGGCCACTACATAATGTACTTTATTAACCAGACAAGGGCAGCTCCCAAACCTAATCTAACAAGCCTATCTATAAGCAAAAGCTAAACTAAAATACCAGTTCTAGAGGTCTAGAAAGAGGATGCCAGTCAGAAGAACTTGCTCATGTTGGAAAACATATTATTATTGACTTGATAAAGGGTGTTGATATTGCTGAGACTTCCTGAAATCATGCTGTTACTCGCTCAATAAACACAGCTGTGTGTTTTAAAATCTAATTTTCAGGTTTTTTGCAAAGAAAACGTAGAGTATTAGCCAACATCTTCAGAAAATGTGGAACTGAGCATGATAGAAAGAGGTAACATTTAATGAGTTATTTCAGAAACTTGGAACTGTACCAATGGAAAGAGAAACATTAAGGATATGAGCAAAATATTTCATGGGGATAGATATTCTAGGAAAGAAGGACTATACGTCTACATCATTGCAAGATCCTTTTTTATTCATATTGATGAGGCAGTGTTTCATTATTTTAGCTCAGATGACTTTGAACAGGAATCATTTCAATCAGTTGAATTCACTTTAAACAAAAATGAATTTGCCGAAAAAAAAAATCCATCTAAATTTTTTTTCTGCAAATCTTGGGAGGAATTTATTAGAATGAGTAAGCCCCTTGCACCCCATTTTGGGGAGACACCCCCAAACATATATACTAACTCCAACGTCCTATAACAACAGAGAAAAGTGAAAACTCCAAGTTGGAGTTGTTTTAGCACTTTTGTGTTAGTCTTCTGTCACTTGAAGAAAGGTCTGTTGATAGACTGAGAGGCTCCCTTTGAATAAAAACCTTTGGCTATGTATCAAGCTGTTGTAAACAATACTGGAAATAAAGAAACAGGACTGGCACTATTAGTGGTAGGCATAATATTAAAATATACTTTTAGAAATCAGCATTCCTTTTGTTGGAAAATATGTTGTCCCAGACAGTCTTCATGAAATAGAGTGCGTGAGGTTTGAGATATCCATCAAACTTCAGAATTTAACCCAATAAAAACTGGTTTTACATAGAACCTGGTATAGTTTATTATGAACATAAGAGGGTTTGGTATTATAATTTCAGTCCTGCAGTAGCATCAGAGATTAAGATATATAAAAATGATCAATTTTAATCCCTTTCTAAGTTTTAAATGTTATCATTTTTTGTAACATACTCTTTCATTTGAGAGGTTAGTTAGCAGTTACATAGAACATATAACTCTCCTCCTGCACAATTAAAAAACATCCATGTTTTAATGCACAAATTGCTAAACAGAATGGTGACATAATGTGGATCATGATAAGATAATTTATTCTTCCAGTTTATTTCAGCCAGTTAAAGGAGCATAAGTCCCTTCAAGGACTGAACAAGTGATGTGTGATGAGGATAGGATGCTTTCCATAACATCTACAACCACAGTAAACATTTCAGATGACCTCCATCTTTTTGTCATCTTGAGTTGGTTTAGGTGCCTAACAAGGTACATGGCAAAGGGGGCATTATATTCAATGATTGGTTTAATAATGGGCAAATAAAGTGGGAGTATAACTTCTTTAGATAATACCACAAAAGATTTATTTTTTGGCATTCGAGGTAAGTCCATGATTAGCACACTGAGTCTTTGTATTATCAAAGTGTTGGTGGAGAATTGGAATGCCAGAATGGGATTTCACAACTGCAAATATGGTTAGTCCACTGCTATCAGATTTTGTGCCAGAGAAGTAAATACAAAAGAGGAGGAGAAAGCTGAGAACAGTCCTGTGGGGCATTGATGATGCTTTTTTTTTTAGAGCAAAATGTCCTGAACTTAATAGTATGTGCAGATGCTCACATGCATCTTCTGAAGGCAGCCATAGTGGAATGTGTAAGGTTATTGTGGGAGGGGTGATCGATTGAGTAATCACTCTCTGACAGTTGTATGACACTGCAACAGCATTCTTGATCTTCTCACCAGACCAAGACATGGATTGGGTAGAGCCTGAGGGAGGCTAAAGTGGGTCCAGTAGACATCTGTGAAAGAAAAAATGAGCCTGTTGCAGCCGATTATCATTTACTGGGAGTAAAAAATGTGTATTGGCATTTACAAAGTCAA
Source organism: Protopterus annectens (assembly GCF_019279795.1). Taxonomy (NCBI): domain Eukaryota; kingdom Metazoa; phylum Chordata; order Ceratodontiformes; family Protopteridae; genus Protopterus; species Protopterus annectens. The sequence continues at coordinate 359,844,988 of NC_056733.1, read as the reverse complement.
GAAATATCTGTGTTTTATTGCTAGAATGTTTGCCACTTTAAATGTGGATAGATGAAGACACCCATACGAAGTAAATTTTGTTTGTTGGCTATCTTTTCTGACTGTTTAATGTATTTTTCATATTTTGTAGGGGTCATAGTTTTTTTATAATTGGTTGCAGTATGATAATTCATTTTTGGGTGTAGCTCGGACTTTAACCATTTTCATACAAGAATCTTGTGGATTCAGATAACAAACAATGTGGTTATGAAAAAACACAGATACTCCCACTTAGTTTCCAGTTGATCTGAATATATGATAAGCATTCTACCCTGGAATACAGGGAGTGATTTCACTACACTTGTGCTAGATTTCTGTAATTGCACAAATATTGATGGCTTTGAGGGTAACAAAGACCTCAAGTTTAGACATTCTGTTGTTTAGGCTACAGGCATTCAGCAATGTTACCTTGACATTATCCAGATTGTAATTTGTTATGTTGAAATGCCCAAGATATGAACACTGCCTAAAAAAGGCAATATGAGGATAGCAAATGTTTTACTCAGAATGTTAAACTATGGAGTTTAAAGGTACAGGCTATTGTTAGAAAAGCAGTGGGGATTTTGGCCATTTCATCCCATACAAACACATACTACAATGACACCAATTTACTGACCAAGTATTCAATCCACTTATTTTATCCTTGAATTTAGACATCTTTCTTGGAGAAGGTAAAATGCTACTTAATGTAAGGGCTTTGCCTTCTTTGAAGACATGGGCGAATAACTTAACAATATCTTCCTGTATCTCTACCAAGTTGGAAAGCAGAAAATATTTTATACCTGCATGGAAAACTAAAGGGTTGTAATCATATCTGAAGTAATCTATGGACGTAAGGGCCCTAGTAAAATATCTTATCCTAGAACCAGAGAAGCAGCTAATTGTCACCTTATCATTTATCCGCCTGGTGAGTGGTATGCATGTATGACTTACAATGAAATCATTAATGACTAAGGCATTAAAGGTACACGTTTGCAGCAAGGGTGACTCTCAGTAACAAACAGTAGGTATGTGTGGGGGTGCAGTGGTAGAATTGCAGCTACATGGCTGTGGTAAGTATTTTGGATATCTCGGGGGCTTAAGCAAAGATTTGTTTACTGCCCCTGCATATGTAGGACTGATATTGTAGAACAGTGGTAGTGTAGACTTGTTGTGGTGCTTTTTACTCACCATGGAGGTGACAAGCACCTCTCTCACAGTCTGTATTAGAAGATATGAGTTATCAGTAAATATGAGGCGGTCGCTACTACCTCAGAATAATGCATGCTGATAGGTTGTCTAAGTATGATCCTAAAGCATGCTGGGATTCCATGGTGGCAAATTGTTTTTGTTTTCTTCTCCAATAGCACAGATTACAGCAAATGAAATGTATACTCAGTATAGACCTAAAACCAGTGGAAAACTGTTATACCAATACTTATACATACATACATACATACATACAAATGTTTCAAGCATGGGTATTAATGTCCTTCTAGCTTGCCAATATACCAAAACACTTGTTCCCAGGCTGTTCTTAAAAATATCTAAACTAGTACTTGCTTTAATGTAATTTGGTAGTCTGTTCCAAGCATCAGCTACTCTGTCAGAGAACCAATTAGTAGACTTCTCATTCCTACAGAATCTTCTACATAGGTTATGGGATGATTCTCTAGTACTTTTTGATAACCCCAAACATTCCCAGAGGTAGTTGTCGCTAAATGGCCTATATACCTGAATAAGATCTCCTGTTAAATATCTGTAAGAGACACTGTACAACTTCAGATATTTTAGTCTTTCATAATAACTTAGATTTTCACATCCATGGATGCCCTTAGTTTATTTCCGTTGTACTCTTTCCAGTTTACTCATGCTTGTTTTCCTATAGGGTTTCCATATCATTATTCCATACTCAAGTTTGGGTCTAATGTAACTAACAAACAATGACTTCATTATGTCTGATTTCCCAGACTTTATAAATTTTTTTACACAACCTATAGTTCTATAACTATCATAAGCCAATTGGTTGATATGATTAGAAAACCTCACAGCTGAATCTACCCATATACCTATGTCCTTAAATGAGTCTACAATTTCAATCACTGTGTGCTGTATTAAATATTCACCTTTCAGTTTATGTCTCCCAAATCTCATTTGCTTAGTTTTTTTATGTATTTATCAAAATAGTGATATTATCTATGGTTGCTCGATATTCTGGGTCTTTGAAGCACAGTAGAAAGACTAATGGATTTTAATAGTTTATGTGAATTGACTTCACAAAATGATACTTTGGTGTTTACTAACAAGAGCCAATGAAAGAAAGAAGGAAGGGAGGGAGATTTGTGGTGAAATTAACATTAAGGGCAGATGACTGAGAGATACTGATTTAAAGAGCAAAACAGGAAAAAGGTTGAAAGCTGGATAGTCCTCTAATTATTGTGAGTCATGAAGGTACACAGTTTTGTTTTTGTCTTAAGCAAAACTTTAAATGTGTACTGGAATAGGATTTTAACACAAAGATGTAAAAAGGCATACAAAATATTAGAAAGCAGTATAAAAGAAATATGCCTATGCCTTGACAGCAGTCTACGTCAGAGTGTGATTGAGTAAGTTTCACTGTAAAGCCCTCATATGATTTTTTTTATCAACAATACCAGGAATGCAAAGTAAGAAATTTACCATTTCCACACAGCAGCCTATGGCAGAGTCTGTTTGCAAATGTTTTCTCAGAAAAGTTAACATTCCTTTTCTGTCTTAGCAAATCTGTAAATGGTCTTGACCCAAAGATAACTGCTCACTTTTGTTGTTGATGGACAGCTCTTTTACCATTCTAATATCTACTTGCAACATAACTGGCTTATTCATATTACAGTGTTTTAATGTTGGTATCTTTTGTTAATTTCTTCAGCATTTCATATCTACTTTCCTGTCCAAATCAATATTTACAAACAATATTTTTTATGTAATAGCTTTTTTTACAGATATCAGTTAAAATAACTACCCCAGCAAAAGACAACCAAAGGCCTTCTTTAACTATGTTAGAAACCTCAGAATTAATACCCAGCACTGCATAAAGCTGATATTAAATTATATAATTTTCTCAGAGCCTGAGGGCATAACCAGTCTACTAGTGGATAAATTAGCTATATCTTCACTCCCTCTATCCCAGTATATTCCCAGATCACATACCCACATCTACACTGTCATCAATTCTCACAAGCACAAGTCCTCCAGAGCATATTTCATGGCCAACAACACTACTTCGGTGAGGCCAGATAACATACCAGGCTGCCTACTGACCTGTTTAAAACAAAGACTGTCAATCCCTTTCAGGGCTATTCAATATCAGTCTCCAAGTAGGTTTTCCATCACAAGAATGGAGAACAACAATAGTCATTCCCCTGCGTGAATGTATGGTGTGAACAGATGTGGGTATTTATAGACCTGTAAGTCTGACCAGCCTCATTTGTAAGGCTTTGGAGAAGGTCATTATGGAATTAATAAGTACATAGGTAACCTACAAATTCTTGCCCCAAGCCAGTTCAGTTTTGTCAAGGACAGATCCTGCCTGCTTAGCATAGCTGACTTTTTCAAAAAGGTTACTGAAGCAATGAATGAGGGAAAGTTGGTATGCATCATATATCTAGATCTTACAAAGGCATTTAGCACTATCCCACATCCAGGTATCATTGATAAACTCTCCCAAATAATTTTTTATACCTGCGTAGCTCACTGAATAGCAAATTGGCTCACAAATAAAACCCATGGAATTAGGGTAGACTGTTGTACCTCCTCCTAAAAATTCATTATTAAAGGTGTACCAGATGATTTGGTCCTTGAGCCACTCTTCTTTTAAATTTACTTCTCAGAATTCAAAGCCCATGTTAAGGGCTTATGGCTGACCAAGTTTGCAGATGACTGGAAAGTTGCTGCCATCATAAATTCTCCAGGGGTTACCAAAATCTACCAAGAGGGCCTTTTTCAGACAAATAGCTTGTGTCTTAAACATGGACTAAAACTAAACACAAAAAAATTATAACAGTCTACTTCATCAATTCTGACATACCCTGGACCTATCACATTAGCAACACACCCCTGAAAATCCGTCCAGTAGTTAGGCACCTGGAATCTATGTGGAAAACAAATTGTCTTTCAATCATGTTATATCCACTATTGTGTGAAAGTCCTTTTTTCATTACATAGCTTATTAGTAAGGATACAGCATCTAGGTCCAGGGATGTGATCACTCCACTGCGCCTGGCAATTATAAGGCCAGACATTTAGTAAAATGTCCCCTTCAGCATATACCATTTCAAACACTAAACATAACTTGAATGTCTATAACACTTTTTTACCAAGAAAATCAAGGGCCTAAATCATAAAAACTACACTGGCCATCTCAATGTGTTGTTCTTCTTCTTGGTATCATACAGGCTGCTGAGGGTCAGTTTCTGCCTTGCATATAAAACACAGTGTGATCCTTTTTATTCATTGGTTATTTTTGCTTTGATTAAGCATACATGTATATATCTTCCAATGAGATGGCACTCTCATGTTTTAATGTGAGTATACATCTATGTATGGTTTTTTTTTTTATTTTTTTTTTTATTTTTGTATGATATATAGTGGTCTTTTAAGTCTGCATACTTGTATAACTGATAGTGTTTTATGTGAGTCAAATCACATGACCATGATGACTATTTAAGACTTGGGTATGTGGATCAGGTGTCTCTTGGTCTGATGAAGCAGTATGTGAAAGTGCTTACCTGTGCACACCAATAAAGGATTGTCGTTTTTTTAAGACTGGCTTTACGTGGTTGCCTCTGCCGCTCATTTGCTGTTATTTTTGTTTTATACTTTTTAGTCATTTGCAGGGAGACATTTACTCCAGTGGGTATCTTCAGTTTTATTTTAATATCTAAAAATTGTCCATATTTATGGGCCTTTGTCCAACTGTTATGTATGGCTTTGTCCAGATATCATGCTCTAAGAGGTTGAGAGGTATGTTTCTGATACATGTCTCTCAAGTGTCATGCTGTCACTGCTAGTGGTCACTGCGGCAAATAATCCTGGACGCAGATAGGAAACCAGTTGATGCATGCCAGTAGCACACTCACGTAATAGCAGTTCAGGTTATCCCTCCTGTGCCAGATATGTAACCCTGACATGTACAACTCCCCTCTAGTCACGTACCCAGAGTTGTCACAGTTTGCCTCATACCATTATAGGCTGACAGTTTAATAGGTATGTTTGTACTACAGAAGCTATGGGCATAGGTAGATGTAAAGTGATGGCAGACCCATAGAATATTGAGCAGTACTGTTGTGGAAAATAGAAGCATAAACAGTTGTTAATGTATTTTTTGTCTCTCCCCTCACCCCTCATCTGCATCAATAATTATTACTCATATACTACGGGTATGTTGTGCTCCAACCCTAGTGTTAGGACTTGTGTTATATCATTATTAATATGTTTGATTGCTTGCATGTTAACATACCTTGTTCAAATGCCATTGTTGGTGGCCTCTTGCTGTCAATGTTAATGACATGCTGTTAAGATGCATACTGTTGTTCCCTTTATGCATATGTTCTGTTTGCTATGCAGCTGTTTCATATCTGTTTTATGGGATTAATTGGAACACCCACACATGCATGTTATAACTAATCTTGAAATGTGTTGTTCATGACTAACCAACATATTTTGTAAAACCTCAACACCATAGCATGTTTGGAAAGGCAGATATCAGTGGATCCATCTTTCCCACCTCATTTCGCCATGGCACCGAGCTCCAACATGTCTGGGACCCAACCCGGATCTCCTTTGTCCACTGGTCCTGAACCATCTTTGGGTGGAGCCAGCTCAGGGGATAGGGCCCCCTCCCCCCCCCCGGGAGCTGGCATGGATAGCATCCTGTCACCCGCAGTCAGGTCCGGGGTTTGGTGTGCAGCACCCTTCGATCTGAGTTTAGAGAGCAGCTGCACCAGACTGAGGGCTGCCTGGTGCACCTTGAGGGGCAGGCTGCCCCTCCTGCCCATCCCCCAACACAGCCACCTTTGGGGCCATGAAGGTGCAGTGGTGACTGCCCATGGGTGGGGATCTCAGTCCCACTGAAACCATACTGGGGCCCATTGGTTTCGAATTGCCAACCACCCTCCCAATCAAATGTATTTACCCCCTCATGTGCCATATACCACCTCTGTCTGCTGTCTTGTCTGTCTTGTCTGCTTCCCTACCCAACCCACCTCTCCAGATATACCTACGGTCCTTCCCCAACATCCCACTCTCACCTTAAAAAACAGAAAAAGGCATGTGTTTCCCCCAAAAAAATACTGCCCCATACATAGCTGTCCATTTCACAGATGTGTCCACTGGACACATGTAATCTGGTCCAATTGGCTTGACAACACCTTTCTGTTCTGACTCCTCTATCTCGGATATGAGTGTTCAAATTCACCTCCAAATTCTGTACAAATGCACAGCTGTTGCTGTATAAAAAATGGACAGCTATGGCCCTTCCCTACATCCATCATGCACATCCCTAGCTACTTTCATATTGTTTTTCCCTCAGCATACCCCTTTTTCACCACTTTCCTAACACATATTTTTCTTTTCTTTTAAAGAAATTAGCTGGGTGTAAGCAGGAATAAGTAGGACTAAGCAAGTTTGCAAAATGCAAAGTGAAGCCAACAAAGCATCTCTACAGTTAACCATGTGTTGGCATCGTTTAGCGTCATGCAAACCTATGCAAACCCACTTAAACCTGCTTAAAATTGCTTTAATCACTCTGTCTTCATCAGCCACTGTTCTGTCTAGGAAAAAAATAATCAGCCCTGCCAAGTCTCAATCCCAGGGACCTGTACACCATAGTCAGAGCAATGTACTACTACCCCATTTAAACTGTACAGACTGCTGTCACTTTTTCAAACATATCATGCAGCAGAGTCATTCAACAGTAGGGAAAAGATTCTGTAGAATCAGTCAGGTTTTGTATATATACATATACACATGTATATATATATATGGAGATGCATATATATGGAAAAATATATACATAATATAAAAATAAATATACATATAAATATATACATATACATATATATATATATATATATATATATATATATATATATATATATATATAAAGAAAACAATACATATATATATATATATATATATATATATATATATATATATATATATATATATATAGGGTCTATATTATATCATCGAATGCTTAAAAAAGCGAATGATAAATAATCAACCCAATGTAATCTCGAAAGCTCAGAACAGCGATTTTTTTTCCAAGGGAGAAAAATCGCTGTTCCAAAAAAAAAAATTGAAAGAATAAATAAAGTGGGGGACTTTGCCCCTCACACCCCCTTACTTAAGTATACTAACTTTGAGATCGTACTACAGTGCCAAAAACAGCAAAGTAACAGAAGCAGCCAAGTGAATTCTTTCCCAGGGAAAGAATTCACTTAAAAGCCACTTTGCTATTTTGCCTTTTCATGAATTCTTTCCCAGGGAAAGAATTCACTTAAAAGCCACTTTGCTATTTTGCCTTTTCATTGTTTTATGTTCGACCAAGTCTTTGGTCATCTAATAGGAAAAAAAAATACATATATATATATATATATATATATATATATATATATATGCACATAATATGCAGTGGAGTCATACCCCAGAACCACACCTCTCAACCTCTTAGTGCAAGAAATCTGGCCAAAGGCTGTCAAAATGGGGGACAATGGGCCAAAACTAGGGACATATTTTAAATATTGCTCTTATAAATGTAGAATGTTGCTAGAGTAATAGGGTTTGTTTCAGCATGCATGTTCTGAAGAATGTGAGTTGTGTAACTGAAATGTATGTCATCATTTACTGTCATAAGTATACCAACTTTGAGATTGTACTACAGTTCCAAAAAGAGCAAAGTAACAGAAGCAGCCAAGTGAATTCTTTCCCTGGGAAAGAATTCACTTAAAAGCCATATAACACAAGTCTAACACTCATTTACTTCTCACTGGTTAGTGACTTACTGACTTGTGGGAGGATGGCATAATGGTTAAGGTGTTTACCTTACAGATGCAAGCTGCAGGGTTTGATTCTCACATGGGGTAATTGGCTAGGCTGGAATGGCTCACAAGGGCAGGTAGCCTCGTTCTAAGCTATGAACCTATAAATCCTGAGACCATCACAGTGATTTACCAAAGAAATAAAAATAATGAATCTGTGGAACAGACCAGAAATATGAGCAATAAACCTGGACTTTCTGAAACAATCCAGCCAGTTGAGAGGTATGCACAGAACCCCTCTGTGCAACGAATCTGGATCTAGCATGACACAGTGGGGGGAGAAAGCCATAAAAATAGGGGCATATCTGAAATACTGGAGTAGATAAGCTAACACAGTTGCTGCAGTAATACCCTCCTGTCTGTTCTAACATTTATTGACTGAAATAACACAAGTCTAACACTCATTTACTTCACACTGGTTAGTGACTTAATCCTCATATCATCCAACTGATGTGTCAGAAATACACAACACTTATGGGGGCCAGGCAACAGTATAACCTACAAATATCTGGACACAATATCACATTAGGGAAACTACACTGAGCTGTTAAGCATGTTACCAAGCACTGTCCAAACTACAGTCAAACTGACACAACACTAACCCAAATCCACAATGGGGAATTAGACATGCATTTGCAAATATATCAGGCACTACAGGGATGTAGCAGCACTGAAAAACAGACACCATTGTGAAAGTGCATACCCACAACCAATTTCACCACAGTCACAGAGACATACTGGTAAGCCAAATGAACAGTAGAGTATAAGGACTGTGGGAACAAAAACATCATCATGTTTGCCACTCACACACTAACCCTGCATATACTGGCCTACTTCACCATGTAGTATGAATCCTGACCATGGTACGGGACATGTCTCAGTCTGCCCCTACAAACATATGCAGTCAATAGAACATCAGAAACTGGACCAGCATGGACAGTCAGATAGAAAAGGAGCCATAACACTTACATCTACCCCCCTCCCTACACAGGCCAAATAACATTCACACACTACACTGCTACACAATCCTGAAAGTCTGTCAACAATTGCCAGAAATGCACAGACCTTTCAACTGTACAGAGTCCCACAGAATGTCCAGGCTTTGTCTTCATATATAAGGCCTCTTCCGCATAACATGTCTGGCATTCTGATATATCACTGGGATGATATCAGGAATGAAAGCACTAAATAATGATATGCCATACCTATCAACCACTTACTGGGTGACATCTGGACAAAGCCTGACATACTTGGGGGACAGAGGCCCAAAACAGGGGCGTATTTGAAATATTGCTGTTCTAAACTGAGAAAGTTGCTGGTGTAACAGGGTTTGTTGCAACATATCTTTTCTGAGGGATGTGCAGTCAGAAACACAAATGGATGTTACCATTTACTGACTGCAATCCCCAGAGTATGCTACTGATTTGTCAAAGACAATAAATGTCTGAGGAATACACCAAACATAACAGTCCAAACTCTGGCCATTCTGTGGATAGCCCTACAATTGACAGTTATGTCAACCACATAACACTGCCAGACCTAAAATCATGCAGAGAAGCCATGTCCACACAAACCCTGTTAATCTAGCATTAATCCAACTGTATAACAGCAATGCTTACATTCTGTCCCTATGTCTGGAACATTTTCCCCCATTTTGTTGGGCTGTCTCCACAGTTTTATTGTGAGAAGTATTTCCAACTAGCCTCTGTGATGCTGTTGTTCACACACTTCCATGAAGGCTTCCTCACAGGCAAGAAAAAGGGGCAACACCCAATGAAGTACTCAATTATAGGAGTACATTGCCATGCAATTGGCTATAGGAATAACAACACAGTTGTTCTGCATGCAATTAGCAAGTGGGGGACACCACTGGTGCACAGGCCAGCATCTGCTCATGAGCATTACATACAAAAGGCAAGCTGCTGCCTATGCAAAACATATGTATACCCTACATCTTGGAGAGAGAGAGACAGACAGACAAACAACCAAATCTACAAACCAAAACAAAATGGAATCAAACCAACTATACTTGGGAAAAAAGGTATGTCAAGCAAGTAAACGTAATGAAATGCAGTTGGGGGTATGTCACAGTGGAAAATAGGAAGTTAAACAAATATGTCTCAACAAGACTTGCTATACTTATATATTGCTGATCAGAACCTATGGCCATAGCATCTGGGTCTGTCTGCAGTGACATAGATCACAGCTCAGGCCCCTGAGTCACCGCAGGAAAGGATGGCTCATATATGACCACTGCGAGAGTGTGTGTTGAACAATACTGACTGTGACACTGCTAGGCCAGCTACTGGAATGTCGTAGATATCCATATGTTACTTGTGAGTACAACTGTGATATACATGTTTGTCTCAGAAATGTGAGAGATCTGTACAGGGCATTTGCATAGTAAGCTACTGTTGCAGACATGTGTGTTGAACTGCATGTGATATACTGAGCTCATACCATTCAACTGTCCAGTGTTATGCACACTGACCATATGTGTGCCTCATATTTGTAGTCACTTACTTATAGAGTTGTGTTATGTCTGGCAAATCATTGGCAATTTAGTGAGGACTGACATTACATTGGTTGTGCCCATTAGGGCTCACCACAGCGGATCATCTCTCTCCATTTCTTCCTGTCCACTGCATCTTGGTCTGTCACACCAACCACCTGCATGCCCTCTATCACCACATCCAGAAACCTTATCTTAGGCCTTCCTCTTTTCCTCTTACCTGGCAGATTCATCCTTACCATCCCTTTCCCAATATACTCAGCATCCCTCCTCAGCACATGTCCAAACCAACATAATCTTGCCTCTCTGGCTTTGTCTCCAAACCGTCCAACCTGGGCTGACCCTCTAATATACATATTCCTAATCCTGTCCAACCTCATCACACCCAGTGCAAATCTTAACATCTTTAACTCTGTTACATCTAACTCTGACCCCTGCCTTTTTGTCAGAGCCACTGTTTCCATCCCATATAACATAGCTGATCCCACTACACTCTTGTAGACCTTCCCTTTCACTCTTAATGGTACTCATATGTCACAAATCACTCCTGACACTCTTCTCCACCCTCTCCAGCCTGCATGTAGTCTCTTCTATACCTCTGCCCCACACTTGTCATTACAATGAACAGTTGATCCCAAGTATTTAAACTCATCCACCTTTGCAAACTCTGCTACCTACATCCTCACCAGTCCTCTATCCTCCCTCCCATTCATACACATATATTCTGTCTTAGTCCTGCTGACCATCATTCCTCCCCTCTCTAAAGCATATCTCCACCTCTCCAGGGTCTCCTCAACATGTTCCCTACTCTCACTACAGATCACAATGTCATCTGCAAGCATCACAGTCAATGGGGAATCCTGTCTGATCTTGTCTGTCAAGCTGTCCATCACCACTGCAAATAAGACAGGGCTCAGAGCTGATCCCTGATGTAATCTCACCTCCACCTTAAATGCATCCATCATTCCCACCGCAGAACTCACTGCTGTCACACTACCCTTATACATATCCTGCACCATTCTTACATATTTCTCTGCCACTCCTGACTTCCTCATACAATACCACAACTCCTCTCTAGGAACCCTGTCATATGCTTTCTCTAAGTGCACAAAGACATAATGCAAATCCTTCTGACCTTCTCTGTACTTCTCCACCAACACTCTCAGAGCAAACATCACATCTGTAGTGCTCTTTCCTTGCATGGAACCATACTGATGATTACTAATCATCACCTCCCTTCTTAACCTAGCTTCCACTACTCTTTCCCATGACTTCATGCTGTGACTTATCAATGTTATCCTTCTGTAGTTACTGCAGCTCTGCACATCACCCTTATACTTATAATCAGTACCCAAACACTTTTTCTCCACTCCTCACACATCCTCTCACTTTCCAAAATTTCATTAAACAAACTGGTTAAAAAAGCCACTGCCATTTCTCCTAAACACCTCCATGCCTTCCACAGGTATGTCATCTGGGCCAACAGCCTTTACATTCTTTATCTTCTTCACAGCTATCCTTACTTCCTCCTTGCTAATCTGTTGCACATCCTTATTCACCATACCCACATCAACTAACCTTCTCTCTCTCTCTCTCATTCTCTTCATTCATCAGCCCCTCAAAGTACCCTTTCCATCTGCTCAACACACTCTCCTTGCTAGTGAGTACGTTTTCTCATTATCCTTTATCACCCTTATCTGCTGCACATCTTTCCTAGATCATTCCCTCTGTCTACTCAATCAGTACAGGTCCTTTTCTCCATCCTTAGTGTCCATCCTTTCATACAACTCTTCATAAGCCTCACCTTTTACTTTTGTCACCTCTCTTTTTGCCATGCACCTCATCTCCTTATACTCTGTGTACTTTCTTCATCTCTTTGACAATCCCACTTCTTCTTCGCCAACCTCTTTCTCTGTATACTCTCCTGTACTTCCTAATTCCACCACCAGGTCTCTTTGTTCTCCTTCTTCTGTCCAGATGTCACACCAAGCACCTTTATAGTCATCCCTCTTACTAGTTCTGCTGTAGTTAGCCAGATATTTGGTAACTCTTATCTCTTCCCTAAACTCAACCTCACAATCACCCTTTTTCAGTTTCCACTCTTTGATCCTTGGTGCTGCCCTCACACTCCTCCTCCTCTTCTTGATCACCAACGTCATCCCACAGACCAACATTCTATGCTGCCTAACTACAGTTTTCCCTGTCACCACTTTACAGTCTCCAATCTCCTTCAAATTGGCCCTCCTACATAGGATATAATTCACCTGTGTGCAGCTTCCTCCACTCTTGTATGTTACCCTTTGCTCCTCTGTCTTACTAAAATACATATTCACCACAGCCATGTCCATTGTTTTTGAAAAATCCACTACCATCTCACCGTCTGCATTCCTTTGCTTAACACCATACCTACTCATCACTTCCGCATCCCCTCTGTTCCCTTCACCAACATGCCCATTGAAATCTGCTCCAATCACTACTCTCTCACCCTTGGATACAGTCATCACCACTTCATCCAACTCACTCCAAGCTTTTTCTGTCTCATCCATTGCACATCCAACATGTGGAGCATATGAATTAAGAACATTCATCATTGCACTACCAATTTCCAGCTTTATAAACATCACTCTATCCGATACTCTTTTCACCTCCAAAAACACTCTTGGCATACTGTTCCTTCAGGATAACCCCTACACCATTTCTCCTCCCATTAACACCATGATAGAACAATTTGGACCTGCATCCGATACACCTAGCCTTACCCCCTTCCATCTGGTCTCTTGCACACACAATATAGCAACCTTCCTTCTGTCCATGAAGCCCAGAACAGGAACAAAAGACCAAAGAGCCAAAACTGGTTAAGCGCTTTCACTTGATAACAACAAGCTTCATCAGTTGTTATCAAGTGAAAGCACTTAACCAGTTTTGGCGTTTTTTTGCTTATAATAAATTTTTTTTTACATTTTTAATTCGTGAATTCGTTTATAAGATAGAAGGTGCACTGGACTGGTGTGGTGTCATTGTAGAGGTGAATTCCCAAAGACATGGAGGCATCTTTTTATGAACAGCGCTCTTTGGTCTTTTGTTCCTGTTCTGGGCTTTTTGGTTGCTGCACTCTTCATTGATTTAGCATTCTTCCTTCTGTCCATCATATCAGCTAGCTCAGTCCCCATACCAGTTATACTGCCAACATTAAAAGTTCCTACCCTCACTACCACACTGCTAGCCTTTCTCCTCTCTTCCTGCCATATGAGTGTCAGATATTCTCCAGGGTATGTCTGTGAATGCAAAGGCTACTGTGCTATCAAATGACTTGTGTGTTAGAGCAATATTAAGAAAGTGTCACTAATTTTGGCCCATCGCTGCCCATGTATACGTGGCATCCTCCAGATGTCTTGCTCTAGCAGGTTGAGAGGAATGACTGAGCAGCAAGATTGTAAATACAGTGTGGCATACTGGCATAGAACAAAAATGTGTATCAGGCTTTACCTGTGCATATGTATGTATGAGTAGGTGTACCTAGCTGCCTCATAACAACAGACATGGGATTCAAAACATCAGGTAAATAAGCTGCACATGTTGTACATGTGTGTAATCTTAGTTTATGTGCATTCAACAGAGTTAGATTTCTACAGCTACTGGTGGTTGCATTGCCCTGACACAGACATGGGTACTAGAATAAGCATGACAATCAGGTTGAAACTGGAGAGGTGTCCAACTGTGTTATGACCTTGTGTCCATGCCTACTGCAAACAGCTCTATGACCACCTACCTAGCTTTATGGACTCAGAAATACCTTATTTGTAAAACCTGCCGCCACCAAGCTAGAGTAATCTCCTTTGCTGGACAGCAGCAATACACAAACCACATAATTGGTCACTATATTGACTGTACAGGGAAAAGTAGGAGCAGGCACCAACTTGGCAGCAAGCCAGCCTTTGTCTGAATGAGCATATAAGGTCACAGGTGGAATACTGAAAGGCTAACTATGAGTACAAATTGAATACATCCACCAAGAGCAATCACAAGGCCATCTTCACATATGTTTGCAATCTCAGAGGCAACAATCCAACCCACCCTGTAATGGTGGTCAACCACACTCCATACACACACACCATAACTATAGCCAACCTGCTGCAGACAGGTTTAGTGCAAACATCACCCCCCTGGCCCACCATCAATATAGGTGGATATGCACAGCACCCACACCTCTCCCCTTATCATCAGGGAGCAAGTGCATACTGTTTAATCAAAGTCAATAAAACATGTCGCCATGTGACCTGATAACATTCCTATCTGCATCCAACATGAACTCAGGCATATGCTTCCAGCTATATTACACACTATATGCAAACAAAGCCTGAGCACCATTGACATATCATCTGCAAGGAAGATGGGCACTGTCATCCCTCTACACAAACATGAATGATGAATGGTGGTTTAAACAATGTACTGGCCCTCATTGGGGGGAACATGACACATCAGGACCAGGAGTTCAATGCAGGTTCATACTGTACTGATAGATGACAGGGATATGATGTGGTTGTAAGTGGTGGCTAATGATAGGCAATATTGATGTGCTGGCTCTGTAAATAACTCTGGGCAATGTCTGAGGTCATGTGATGTGTTTCTCTGTTTATGTCTTCCAGGTGGCATGCAGCATCAGCCAGTTTATACCGCAGATGAGAATGCAGCCATCACCGATGCCATAATCCAGCACCATGCTGTGCTGTTTGGCCATAGCTGACAAAATATGATGGAGCAGACTGCCCTGTTGGATGACCTTGTCCACAGAGTTAACACCTTGGGCCACCATGGCCACACATACAATTAGGTCAGGCATCAGGCAACTGACCTGATACATCGTGCCCAGGAAAGGGCTGCTGCAGTGGCCATGGACTGACTGCTACAGGTGGGGGTCCAGCCACACAGGCCCCAATTACGGCAACAGAGGAGCTCCTTGCCAACCTTGCAGCAACCCCCACAAAACAACTAACACAAGAAACACAAGTCATAGAGGTGGGTGGCACACAGGCAACAGGAGAGGAGTTTCCAGGTAAGGCCACAGTGCACATCAATTTAATCATATAGCAGTCATACTATCTTCTATAGAGTATCTATATGCATATGTCAGTTCAAGCTGCATTTGTGCGTGGGGTTTAGTAATGCACACAAGTGCACATCTATGGTGAAGGACAGCAAATTGTGTACTATCAGAGCTTGTACTGTACCTGTGCGGAAAAGTAGCATTCATCTTGTACCAATGCCAAATGTGAGTCTGCTGACAATACCACTCCCCCACAAGTACATACTCTGGACTGGATGTGGGGCAGCAGCCTGAAGCCAGTGTGTATGGGATATTCCTGTTGTGGTTCACCAGTATCCCAGGCATGCACAAAACTCTTACTCTCAGCCATTTTGCAATAGCTGCATGTTCACTTGTGGTGGGGTTAACTGCATTGCTTCACAGTGGTCACCACAGGGGCCTATTTGCAGGAGATGTCACATATCTGTAGCATACCTTTCAACCTGTCACTGCAAGAAATCTGGACAAAGACTGACAAAATGGAGGGGACAAAGTACCCAAAACTAGGGACATATTTTATACATTAGTGCTATACAGTGCATATAAATGGTGTACACACACCTGTTAGAATGCCAACTATTTGTGATATACAAAAATAAGTGCACAATAAAACATCTCCAAACCCTTCTGACCTTTCATGTGACCTATAACCTGTACAATTCAAATGTAAAACAAACATTATTTCTGAGGTCTCATGTTATATACCAGACAGGCCTGTCATGTTAACAGGGGTGTCTACACTTATAATATTCACTGTAAGATTAGAAGGTTGTTAGTGTAATTGGTTCTGTTGTAACATACATTTACTGCAGGTTTTGAAGTGTGAAACTCAAAATATGTCATTAATAAGTGACACCAGTCCTCATATCATCCCAGTAATGTGTCAGACAAACACAGGATTTATGATGAACAGACCAGAAATATGAGCCACACATGTAGACATTTAGCGACACTCTGTACAGTTAAGAGGTATGTTCTGTAGGAGTTGCCACTGTGCTACAAAGGTGAACAGCAATTATGTGTACATGAGTGCAGTGTGTGCTACTTGAAGCCCCATCACCTACTAACACTACTCACGTATCACAGAGGTGTATATCAGTAGTAACATTAAGTGGAAAGGGCTGCACTGCATGATGTTGAGGGCCTATCCAGGGTGTGTATGTAGTGGTCTGACTGTGTTGTGAATGTCACCAGTTGGTTATTGTGAGGTCTGTGTAATGCCTGTCTGCCACCTCACGCATGTGTGTGTGTGTGTGTCTGTGTGTGTGTGCGTGTGTGTGTGTGTGTGTGTGTGTGTGTGTGTGTGTGTGTGTGTGTGTGTGTGTAGCAGCAAACGTTATAGTGTAGGTATTAAGTTACATATGTTGCCTTCCCCCCACAGGTGGTCATGGTGGTCGTGGTCCCTCCATCTCAGAATCTGATGTTAGTGTCTCTGCAGACTCTGATAATGATGATGGTCATAGTCAGGCACATGTGGGGTTGTCAATAGCTGAATCTGTACCATTGTTTGGCATCTCACAGTCATCCACAATGTCCCCACACACAGTCACAATCCCCACACATGCCCCATCCCCAGCAGCCACAGATGATGGACAGTTGGCAGGTGGTAGCATGGAACAGGCTAGTGTGGTGACTATGGCAGGTGTGAGTGTAACAATTGGCCTTAGCCAGAGTGCAGGTGAGATCCCACACAGGAAGATGGACAGGAGTGCTTGCAGGAGGACTGCTGCTCGTCAAGCTGCTGTTGCAAATTCTACAGCAGGTGTCACCAGATGCATGTTTTGGGCTGTCATGGATGCACAGGCATGTAGTGAAAGCAACACCAGACAACTACTCAGGGTGCTGGATGCAACTCTTCCTGATTTACGTGGCAACATACATGACCTTGTTGAGGCCACATGCAAAAATACTGAGGTCATGAATAGACAGTGGGATGAGACCTTGGCAATCCTTGACTGTGGCATGTCTGTGCTAAAGTGTCTGGTGGGAGATGGGCATCAGCCATGTGGATGTAGGTCAGCACCAACATCAGCTGAGAGTCTACAGGGCCATGCACCTTCACACTCCTGTAATGACAGTGACACCACCACTACCGAAGGAGGGTTGCTGTCCACATCACAATGGAGCAGACCATGAGCATGTGGTCCTGGCAGGTCACATCAGGGTCACAGATCCAGCAGACAGCAGTCACCATCAGGAAACAGTACTGCATCTGGCCTTGGGCCTGGTGGTGCCAGTGAGACCTCTAGCAGGACCAGTTCATGTGTCCATGGTCGGAGATGGTGAACTGGACACCCTGCCATGTACAGTCCACAGCTGTCCAACATACCCCTGTGTAGGGCAGCCACATGGCATGACTGTGTGCATACGTATACACACACCCAACTGTATCACAGGCAGGTCACCTCTAAACACATACAGCACCTCAGCACAGCACATCTATAGGATACCCCTCCAAACACACACACATGATGTCAACCGTATGGCCCAGCCTAGGCAAAAACCACACCACACCCTATGCATATGATGATACCTGTGCCACATCCCTGTCATCCATACCATGGATGCAGGGATATGCTAATTTGGGTCTGATCCACAGGGTGAATATAGTACAGTGTAGCTATGTAATACTGTGTAAGGTGCTGTCTGCTTGCATTTGTTATGGGTACACATAAAGGTGTATGTACCTTATTAGCCATGATGCATTATTGCTGTTAGTACCACTGACTGAATGTAGTCTGACATGCTGTATTCTGTTTGTGTTCCAGGTGTCTGTGTTTCTGCAGGCTGTGGCCCTGTAGACATTACCAACATGGAGTATGGCAGAGTGGAAATACACCAACCATTTCATAGCCAAGGTACAGCTTTATATGAACGTTTACCAGGTGTGTATGCATGCAACAGTGTGTGATGGACACTGTTGTCAGACAGTGTGACCTTGCATACATACCCCTTGTAGGTCCCTCACAAGCTTAGCCATTAGATTGACTGCAAAAGATTCACCTGTCAGCATCTGTTGCCACTGCCATTTCTTTCCCATCAACCCTGATGCAGTTGGTGAGGTCATGCATGATACTGTGTATAACAGGTTTGTGGTATGTATTCCTGAGTTCACATGATGGAACAAGGAGACAAAATGGTATATCCTTTGCATACACACAGTAAAGACTGACACAGGGGATGTGCACACAGTAACACAAACACAGCTGGCAACAGACAGATTAGTAAGCCTACATATCCTCTTTAATATACTATAGTGCTACATACACATGACATGCCCCACATATATTATATACATGGGACAAAAACCAGTACCTCTTACAACAATAAATGTTGCGAATGCCTTCATGGGTGGTGAGATAACCCACCAGAAATAGCAACTGGAGTCATCTATTGCTCCAACAAACCTGGACAAGTGATAGGGTAACAGACATTGTATCAGCATGATGTTTCAGTCAGGAATGATATCTGATGCAGGCATTTTGGCACTACACTAACTGTGACCTATTTGGCAACAATATCACATACATGGCCATTATTAGGGGACACAGACCACATACAGGTTGCAAACAAATGGATATTCCGTAGACATCTGTACAGATGACTGGTATAGCCTGTACAATGGTTTAAAATGTTTCCTGTGAGGCAGATGCTATTAACACGCTATATAAAGTAATGCCATCAGAAGGTAGTATACAGGCATGGATGGTGCACACATCAAAATGGTATAACCTACACAGGATATGATTCTCACCCAAATACACACACACACAGTTGTCAGTATTGAGATTAGAACACCTCCTTCTCTAGTTATTTCTACTACTGTGTTACACAGTTATCAGACATGCCACAGAGCTTATATTATTTTATCTTGTCCCAAGGTACTTATAAGGTGAATGACATCAGCAGGCCTTGTAAAGTAAGATGATGGGAAGTGTACAGGGTAGTACACACATACACACACACACACACACACACACACACACACACACACACACACACACACACACACACTCACACTTACTAGACAGTATTGATATTAGACCCCTTGCCTATCTAGTGATTTGTACTATAGTGTTACTCAGTTATTGCACATGCTACAGACTTACTGGGCTGACAACTGACCAAAGGTGTTGATAAGGGGAATGACATCATCAGGACTAATAAAGTAGGGTACTCAGTGGGAAACTTATCAAAATACTTCTTCCTACACACTTACACATCCACTCACACATTTGCTAGATCTGAGAGTAGAACCCCTGCCTATCTAGTGATTTGTACTATAGTGTTATGCAGTTATCACATGTACTACAGAGCTTACTAGGCTGACAACTGTCCAAAGATGCTGAAAAGGGGAATGATATCAGCAGGACTGATACAGTGGGGCACTGGGAAGTGTTGTGTGTGGGAATGTCCTAAAACTGTTTCACCTGCAAACAAGCACACACTCCCTTGCTCTCACACACACAACTGTCACACACAGACACACACACACACACACACACACACACACACACACACACACACACACACACACACAGACCCACACAGTTGCCAGTATTGAGATTAGAATCCCTAATTATCTAGTTATTTTTACTATAGTGTTACGCAGTTATCGCACATGCTACAGAGCTTATGGGGTGATAGGTGTCCAAGTGAAACTACTAAGGTGAATGACAGCAGCAGATCTTGTGAAGTAGGGCAATGTGAAGTGAACTGAGTGAGAATAGTCTCCTAATACTTAGACCTATGGACACACACACACACACACACACACACACACACACACACACACACACACACACACACACACATACACACACAGACACACACAGGCAGGTGACGTGGTATTATAAACCCAACCTCAGTACTATTTCACAATGGGGCTCACCTTTTATTTATTATTTTATTTATTTTGTTTTATTTTACATTTGTTGACCAGGCTAGTCTAACTGGATATATGTCCATTTTCAGTAGAGGCCCGTAGAGAAAAGCTCCAAGCATAGGCAGTGACATATCATATATTACATGCAAAATCAAACAGAATATAAAGTCAAAATATTTTTTTTTGGTCTTGTTTATAGATGTAGACATTATGTTTATATCTAGTACAGTGGAGGATAGCACATGTTATAGTAAGAATACTCTTATACAGTACTAAGAAGGAAATATCATTAAATATTAGTTAAAGGTTAGCTTACTAGTTAACCCAGGTAAATGTAATAGAACAACAGAGCAGAGAAGTATAGGGAGAGTAAGATGGGGATTGAGATAATTAGTCAGTGTTAGAGCAGGGACATAGCCAGTGTCTATTAAGGTAAGCTTTAAGGTATTTTTTGAAAAGCAGTGTGGAAGAAAGAGATGTGAGTTCCCCTGGAAGCAGGTTTCAGGTTTTTCCCACTGTGTTAGTGAATAGTGAGTCCCCTGCCTTGTTGTTTGATTTAATAGTGGAAACTAGAAGCTTATTAGCTGAGTGTAGTCTTGCCAGATTTTTATATGGGGTAATCTGATTAGTGAGGATTGGGGTATTATTGGGGTGGTAAAGGATCTTTTGGGTGATCGTGAGTTGTTGATAAAGTAGGTGGTTCTGCAGTTCTAACCATCCTAGTTGTTTGAGGTTGTGACAGTGGTGGGTTCTAGAAGGGGTACCAGTGGCAAATCTGGCAATGTTGTTATAGCTGGTTGCAAGTTTGCTAAGGTTGTTTTTAGATAGATTGGTATAAATGGCAGAAACATAGAACAGAGTAGAGATAAGGTGGGTCTGGGCAGTAGTAGTTCTAGCTACCGATGTAAGGAAGGATTTGATTCTATAAAGGGAGCCTAGTTTTCTGTTGACAGATTTTATAGTAGTGTTAATATGATCATCATAGCTAAGGTTGTGATCTATTGTAATTCCTAGGATTTGGGTTGTAGTGTTTGGAGCTATGCTAGTTCCATTGTTAGAGGTTACTGTGAAGTGAAATTGTGGTGACTTTTGGGTAGGAGCAAAAAGCAATAATTTTGTTTTTTTGGGGTTAAGGAGGAGGCAATGTTGCATGAACCAGTTTTCAGCAATATTAAATACTGTTTGGGTGAGGGTCTAGAGAGAGGTTAGGGACTTAGCTGAACATATTAAAGTAGAATCATCTGCATATTGTATACAGGTGGCTTGTGGAATTTTGGCATTTAAATCATTAATAAAACTCTGAGAAGAGAAGAGGGCTTAAAATAGAGCCTTGAAGTACTCCAATGTTAACTGGGAGGTGCATAGATAGATTATTATCCCAGAGCACTGCTTGATGTCTGTTTTCTAAATAGGATTTAAACCAAAGTAATGCCTGTGGGTCAAGAGATAGGGCTTTTAATATATCAATAAGTAGGTGATACGTGCAATTGTTTACAACTGGTATGCCACTGTCCACAGCAGGACATCACCAGATGTCATTCAGGGTACCCATGTGTGTGACTCACTCTGTCTTTGCCCCACTGTGTGTCTCTCTCTCTCTCTCTATCACTGTCTGTCTCCCACTTCCCCACATATATGTGTGTGTATGCTTGACATATGCTATCTTTTGCCCATATATATGTCTGTATATCACATGCAACAGATGTAGATATACCACATATGGGCCACTTACAGCCAGCTGAGGGCAATCCTGTCTGATGTTTGTGTATGTGGACAGTTAAGGTGTACATAGCTGTCTGTGTGCACAGACATATATACACAATACAGTCATATAGTCCGATGTGGGTTCCAACATGTCATGTGATTCTCTAAGTGTAGGAGCATGCCCAGTGTGACCTTCTATAGTTAGAGTGGGACTCCATTCCAGAAATAAGTGTACTCCGGTCCGGGGTTTTGTGTGCTACAGCCATACCTCTCAGGAGTACGCAGGAATTTCTTTGGGGTACTGGGTTTGTTTAGCAGACATTTTCTAACATATCTGTAGTCTGACACTGCAAGGTATTGTGTCATTACCTAGTGCCAGACATCCTCCTATCATCACAGTGCTTTACCAGAGGAATACTAGTTGTATAATGCATAGACCAATATTATGAGGGCAGGTATGTACATTCTTGCCCAACAAGGCCAGTTGTGAGGTGTGGCTACAGCCAGTTAGGTGATGACATGCTGTATAAACAGTCCAGCAACTTGGTGATATACTGGCTGGGGATCTCCTGCTTGCGTGGTATCTTTCTAAACTAAGATGTCATATCCTTGTGTGACCATACTTCTCACCTGTACATTTTGTGGCAGAATGTGCAGTTGTTTGGCTAGAGGTTTCATCCTGTCTACATAAACTTGTGTTTTTATGGCAAGTTAGTTACACATAATTGAAGAGTGACGTTACAAAATAATGACAGACATTACTGTTTCAGACTACATAACCTTCAGATAATTTCTGCTGCTGCAAAACCCTCACCCTACCAACTTTATCAGTATATAAGGGCCATATTTACACCACATGCCTATCATTGTGCCTTTGTTTCACTTTTATTTCTGCTCTTGTCCAGATGTCTTGCTGTCAGAGGTTGGGAGTAATGGGTGTGGGTACAGAGTGCATTCTACTGTGCAGACATGTCCATTATATGTAAAAGCAAACATAAAAAAATAATTATTCAAAGTAACCACTGGCAACAGTACCAAAAAGCACTATATTCACAAAAGCCTTAGCACCTCGGCTAGTCAGCCATCAAGAAGTCCATTATATGTGTAGTATATTCCACATAGCACTGTGACTGCCAGGTATGTCAGTGGCAGAGCAGTGGGTGTCACTGACATGCATAACAGTTGGCACTGCAGTTATCTGCACATGGCCCTGTCAAAGACAGCACTGTATCTAGGGCACTACAAGACAACTGCCAGGAGAACATTCGGGCCAGATCCTGACAATATTAACCACACATACACATAGCTCATTGACCCCTGCATATTATAGACATGCAACATGTTTACATGTGTATTGGAACAGCCCTACCAATGTGTGCTATGCTGCTATTTCCCTGCAAACACATGTTACTGCATTTCTGTGGGTATATGGGGTTCAATTTACCATACTATTTTGCCCTGTCTTGGTGACTAGAGGCATATCAATAAAGACCACAGGTCGGATTGTAATGGCATACATTTGAGTTTTAGACTTCTTACCCTTCATAGCCTTACTGCAACTCGAGACCTGCTGTGCTATCACTCTGTGTAAGTCTGTAGAGGATTAATTCAACATTGCTGCCATTTGGCCTTTGCCACACATTTCTCTCTGGTTTTCTACAGCTGACTTGCTATGTTGGTCTGAGAGATGGGTATGGGAATCCCACACTAACATCCATGCCTGTGACCTATGACCCCCTAGTTAGTTGTCCCCACACATATACTGCAGTGGGATTTGACACCTTGGGTACTACTGCATCATGTGGGGAGGCCAGTATTGAGTAGACATTTCCTGGTGTCCTACATAGCTGTCAGTTGTCTGCTGCTATCGCAGTAGGTCACCCCATTCCTTTGCATGCATGCAGCATTACCATAGATATGCTACCAAAACATACTAATCCATTCATTTACTGTTAAGAAGACTGAATTACCTTGTGCTTGTGACAGTTGTGAGGATGGTGCTCAAGGGCTGCCTATGTTGGATACACACAGTACACTGCCTATACATGGTACATTACAGGTAAGGTGATGTGTGTGTCATCCATTTTATGTGTGTGCAAGTCAGAAAGAGGTGTCAGTCCCTTGGATCCTTACGGTGTCAGTGTGTGTGCTATGCATTGCCTCTTTGCCAAGGTCTGAACATAGTGGGCACACCTACAGGAGCAAGCTCAGGGGCCTCCTCCTCTGAGTCCCTCTATGCCTGTGCGAACCTTGGCAATGGTAGTGGCTGTGTGGCTCTTCCCCATGCTCTTCCTGATGAAGCTGTTTCCACAGAATCATATTGTGTAGCATGGCACATACTGTGAACATGTGTGCACATGAGGCTGGAGAGTACTGCAAGGCTCCACCAGATATGTCAAGGCAGTGGAACCGTGACTTCAGTATCCCAAACACACACTCTATAATGATCCTGGTTTGTGCATGTGCCTCATTATGGTGTTCTTGTGTGGGTGTGTGTGCATTTCTGATGGGTGTAATCATCAATGGCTCCACTGCATAGCCAGCATCCCCCAGCAGATAGCCATATGTGATGCCTCAATGGCAAATTCCTGGTACAGCTGTGACGAATGCCTGATGTGGGAGCCATGCGATAGCTTCCAGGGCTGCAGTGGACACATTCATGATAATGCCCTGGGCATTGCACATGACCTGGCAGTTGATGGGGGGGAAGTCCTTGCGGTTTATGTAGACCCTACCCTGTTCACCAGGTGGTGCTTTGATGTGGATGTGCATGCAGTCTATTGCACCCAGTACCTCTGGGTATTCTGTTACATGGTGGAAAAGACGCATGTTGATGGTCCTCTCCTCACGGGTGTTGGGGAAGTGAATGTGCTCACCGGCATGTGGTAGCATGACATCCAGGAACTGGTGGAGTACCCTTGATGCGGATGCCTGTGAGACCCCTCATGATGTCCCCAGTAGGTCTTTGGAAAGTACCTGTAGCTAGTATCTTTAAGGTTGCACATTCCTTGCTATCCACTGAGATGTGCTCCCTTCTGTTGGCTCTGGGTCTGAGTTGAGGCTGGCACAGCTTGATGATTTGCTGCAATATGTCTCTGTCCACCCTGTAGCTCTCTACTGTTTCCAGATCATGTAGCCCCTGGTAAGTTAGCCTGGGTCTGAACACTCTTCTCCTCCTCCTCCTCGATCTGTGGCGGTTGTCAGCATTATCCTCCTCACCACCCTCAACTTCTAGCACATACTGATGGATCAAAGCAATGGCAGCCCCTAACATTTTTCTGGTTTAAATTCCCCCACATGTGTACACCAATGGTGCAGAGTTTGTGGGAAAAACAGACTGTAAGGTGTTTCCATAGTTTATACTGTTGTGCTGCAGATGCTGCCTGTATGATTGGCTGACTATGATGCACTCCACCTGCTTGCTATGTAATTTGCACTTGATTGCTTTTACTCTGCTATTTGCCTTTTTTCCCTTCCTATTTCCACCTCTTTTAAGCCCCAAGGCATGCGGCACAAACCCAGTGCCCAAATGTAAACAGGTCTGCTTTTTTTTTTAGCATTGTTTTGTTTTAAACCCGGTGCACGCCACACAAACCCATTTAACTAATGTAAACACTGAGAAATGGCCTTCCCTGGACATGAATATTCTCTTCATTTCATGGAATAAGTCAATACAGCCTCACACACACCCCCGTGCTTAGCTGTGCTTAGCTAAGCTTATCTGGGGGCCATGGAGTTCCAATGTGCTTACTCCATGCATGACACACCTCCTTTTCATGTCTGCTGCACTTCCTGCTTACATGATCATGTTATAGCACCTACATGGTTAGGTGCAGTTTGGCACTTAGAATATTTTTGTGATTCAGTAAATTTCCCCTCATTTGCATACTCCACTGCCTCAGTCCTTAGTTACTGCACTACCACAGAACCTTTCCCCTTAGCAACCACTGTTCCCTAGTATTGTTTTGATTCTGCATGCCATAGACTATAATGATAAAATGCAGATTTCCCTTAAAATTATTTTCGTCTTAAATGGCTGAAATTGGCCCCCCCAAAAAAACGTTAGAAAAATGAAACACTTTTCCATGCCAATACCCATATATTTAGCCATTGACATGCCTAAAGATTATAATGCATGCTTTTATTTGAGATGTCATGCTAGCAGACAAATACATTTCTGCAACTAACACTATTCTTTCATGGATGCCTGCCTACTTGCTGAATCACTAATTCACCTCATATGCATGGTTTTCATCACCAAATGAGGTAATTAGTATTATGCAGTGGTGTCCATGCAGGAATAGTGTAGGCAGGCTTGTACACGTCAGAACAGTAGTTTACTGGATCGCTTGGCAGCCATATTCCATGCAGGAATAGCTACACTCTTCCTGCATGGAGATGTCACTTTATTGAGTCCCAGGGTGTGTGTCTTGCCACACATCAGTAGATAATTACTTACACTTACAACTCCTTTGAGAAGTTCAGTTACCTAAGTAACAGCTTTTTTTCATAGTTCTCTTTTTCATATCCAGTTTTACAGCAACTCATTCTCACTTTATTTCTCAAGCATGAGTTTTTATTTGACTAATTTTTTACTGCAAGCACAATCTTTTCTTCATTTAATTCATTTCATTTGCTTTGTATATGGGCACACACACACACACACACACACACACACACACACACACACACACACACACACACACACACATCTTTTTATACAACCAAGTCTGTCTGTCTTATATTGTCTGATATTTTTTGTATCATAAACTATCTTGTCTCTTGGCCCTATTATATAGTTCAGTGCAGTGTCTGTACTATCTGTATGATTTTGTGCCCTTGTAAAGAACAAGAGGTGAATAAAGGCCATTTTTCTTTGCATTAAATAATTCCTAAATTTATATTTTATTTTTACTATTTTGTGTTTCTTCTCTTAAAGAAAGATGAAACTATTAAATACATGTAACAGTAATTCCACAGTAACTTCACCTTTTTAGGATATATGTCCTAGTTTTCAGGGAAGACCATATGTCTATACTTCCAAGTACATATGGTCCTGAAGGTAGATGTATTTGTTCATTTTTTGCAGATATATTCTCTGTTTTGAAGCCATGCAATATATTTTTGTTTACATAGAGGGAGCATAAGTACACAAAGATATTCAGAATGGCAAGTAATCTTGATGAGGTCTTTAATCATATTGCATGCTCTAGACGAAAATATGCCATGTGATATTCAGCTTTCTGTAGTTAAGACATTAGCTGTTAAAACTATATATCCCATAAAAAATAAATCAAACACATGTTTTGGTGACACATCAAAGGTTGAGTTGTACTGCCATCCTAATAATCATACATATATCAGACTAACATTCTGACAGAAGAGCTTAAAATAGCTTTGTTAAGAAGTAGAATTACACTCTACCTCTTCACCTGTTTCTAAGATTGAGGAAAATGTTTTTTTTTTGTGAGAGGGAACAGTCCAGTGTAAGTTAAGACTGAATCTACCAGTATGCCAGGAGTTTCAGTAGAAACAAAAGCATTCAACAGGTTCAGCGCAAAATAATCTATGAAAACAGACAATTAATTATGAAGGATTACCACGTGAGATAAAAATGGTTGAAATGAATGAGATGGAATGCAAAATCTGAAGGGCAAAAACAGATTTACAGTGAAGACACACAAAGTATTTAAATAGTAGAAGCTGTCTGGAAAGATCAACCACCGGGATTCCTGGCCAGTACAAAATAATGTATGAGGGAACTTTTCATTAAATAAATGTCTATGCTTTCAACTTAACTCATGCATACAGAGATGTTTCAATAATAGGAAAAACGAAAGGAGAAATGAACAGAGAAAGGCATAATGTAGATGAGAAGGAATGAATACATTTTGCAAAAATACATGTAGTGTTGTGCACTGAGAAATAAAGAATGATGAAGAGGATAGATTTTGTGGATGTAGGGCAAATTTGTCAGGCATTGAAGGGGACAAATAAAAAAAACGAACGTAGTGTCAAGGCACAATAGTTGCAAAAATCTCTAAAAAGGAGAAAGGGGATATAAAGATAAGATGGTGGGGATAATGAGCGAAGATCTGGAATGTTTTGATGTAAAACATTAATTCATGACACTAGATAAATAGAAAATAGAAGAAAGGACAGAATGAAGGGAACCATGGAACCAATACATTAGAATGGCAATTCAATTAAGTTAAAGCAAGGATTGAAAGAAAAACATATTAAAATATTGTTATTATTATTATGTTAGCATTATAGTCTAGAATGTTATAGTAGATATGTTATAGTAGAGAATGCTCAGTAAAGATTTCCAGCCAAAAGGGAAAACATGGAAGGAACACTAAAGAGATTTTTTGCTGGGAATAACAAATGTGACTTGAACTATAAAGTATGGGCTGCAGTGGCTGTGTGCAGTTGCATCAAATAGTGAAAATGAATCTGAGTAGTACAGTATTATCCATTTATAAATGAAGTGGTTGGAACAATAATAGGTTCATAGGTTCATAGGTTGGTACTAGGCTATCAGCCCTAGGGCCTATACAAGCCTAGCCATAACAATTCCTGGCTATTTCTTCCCACATTATTTACTTTCTTGGACCCCTGTCTAGCAGGGTGACTGACGTGATCCCTGGGATGAATTTCCTTTCTCCCATCCAATCGTCAAGGTTCCTCTTGAAGAGGTCCAAAGAGGCACTCTGCTTGACATGTATGGGCAATCTATTCCAGAGTCTGGTGAGTCTCTGGGTCAGGAACCTATCCCTCCAGCATGTTTTGTTTATTGTGATGACAAGGCTTAGATCCCTGGAGCGTGTAGCTCTGGGTGATGATAATCAATCATATTGCCCCTACAAAGGTACACTGTGCAGACTGACTTGAAACTTCTAAAGAAAATAATACAGGGTGGTCAGGATTATGGTGAATGGGGTATTCATTTCAAGATATGAATATATATATATATATATATATATATATATATATATATATATATATATCATCATCATCTTTCGGCTTTTCCCATTAGGGGTCGCCACAGCGGATCATCTCTTTCTATTTTTCCTATCCTCTGCATCTTGCTCTGTCACACCAACTGCCTGCATGTCCTCTCTCACCACGTCCATAAACCTTATCTTAGGCCTTCCTCTTTTCCTCTTACCTGGCAGCTCCATCCTTAGCATCTTTTCCCAATATACCCATCATCCCTCCTCAGCACATGTCCAAACCAACACAATCTCGTCTCTCTTGCTTTGTCTCCAAACTGTCCAACATGAGCTGACCCTCTAATATACTGATTCCTAATCCTATCCATCCTAGTCACACCGAGTGCAAATTTTAACATCTTTAACTCTGCCACATCCAGCTCTGACTCCTGCCTTTTTGTCAATGCCACTGTCTCCAACCCATATAACATAGCTGGTCTCACTACCCTCTTGTAGACCTTCCCTTTCACTCTTACTGGTACCCATCTGTCACAAATCACTCCTGACACTCTTCTCCACCCATTCCACCCTGCCAGTACTCTCTTCTTCACCTCTCTTCCACATTCCCCATTACTCTGAACTGTTGATCCCAAGTACTTAAACTCACCCACCTTTACCAACTCTACTCCCTGCATCCTCACCATTCCTCTACCCTCCCTCTCATTTACACACATATATTCTGTCTTAGCCCTACTGACCTTCATTCCTCTGCTCTCTAGAGCATATCTCCACCTCTCCAGAGTCTCCTCAACCTGATTCCTACTCTCACTACAGATCACAATGTCATCTGCAAACATCATAGTCCACGGGGCTTCCTGTCTGATCTCATCTGTCAACCTGTCCATCACCACTGCAAATAAGAAAGGACTCAGAGCTGATCCTTGATGTAATCCCACCTCCACCTTAAACGGATCTGTCACTCCCACTGCAGTCCTCACCACTGTCACACTACCCTCGTACATATCCTGTACCACTGTTACATACTTCTCTGCCACTCCCGACTTCCTCATACAATACCACAACTCTTCTCTGGGCACCCTGTCATA
Organism: Protopterus annectens; assembly: GCF_019279795.1. NCBI lineage: Eukaryota > Metazoa > Chordata > Ceratodontiformes > Protopteridae > Protopterus > Protopterus annectens. The sequence goes on along the minus strand of NC_056733.1, from coordinate 359,814,667 downwards.
TGCTTTCTCCAAGTCTACAGAGACACAATGCAACTCCTTCTGACCTTCTCTGTATTTCTCCAATAACACTCTCAGAGCAAACATTGCATCTGTAGTGCTCTTGCCTGGAATGAAACCAAACTGCTGATCACTAATCATCACCTCCCTTCTTAACCTAGCTTCTACTACGCTTTCCCATAACTTCAAGCTGTGGCTGATCAATGTTATCCCTCTGTAGTTACTGCAGCTCTGCACATCACCCTTATTCTTAAAGATAGGTACCAAAACACTTTTTATCCACTCCTCAGGCATCCTCTGACTTTCCAAAATTTCATTAAACAATCTAGTTAAAAATTCCACTGCCATTTCTCCTAAGCACCTCCATGCTTCCATTGGGATGTCATCTGGGCCAACAGCCTTTCCATTCTTCATCCTCTTCATAGCTGTCCTTACTTCCTCCTTGCTAATCTGTTTCACTTCCTGATTCACTATCCCCACATCATCCAGCCTTCTCTCTCTCTCATTCTCTTCATTCATCAGCCTCTCAAAATACTCTTTCCATCTACTCAACACACTCTCCTCTCTTGTGAGTACCTTTCCCTCACTATCCTTTATCACCCTTACTTGCTGCACATCTTTCCCAGCTCTGTCCCTCTGTCTAGCCAATCGGTACAGGTCCTTTTCTCCCTCTTTAGAGTCAAATCTCTTATATGTATATATATATATATATATATATATATATATATATATATATATATATATATATATATATATTGCTTCTACAGCTTTTTTAAGCTACCCAGCAAAAATGAGGAATGTAATTTGATCTTGAATGTGTGATGGACCAAAATATACCTTAAAGAATGATACTTCTTCCTTACAATCATTATATTTTCCATAGAAAAAAAAGCCAAATAAATCCATAGTATCTGTCAAGTCAGTTACCGATCCATATGGTCACAGTATTTCACTTTATAACTCATTCTGTGCTCAGTCTAAGATGTATCAGTAGAGACAAAATTATATAGTAGACAATATAACAGGAGGATGAGAGGTATGTGAAAGAAAGAAATGTGAGTGCTGGCTAGTAAAAGAAGGAAACTGAACAGATGATGCTGAACCTGATAAGGAATACGAATCGGTAATGCATTTTGATCATTATTGAATATCAGATGTGATTATCAGTGTGAGCACCGTTAAGAAATTTCATGCTTAGGTATTTTGGATAACCATTTAGATTGTTAATAAAACTAATGATTCCTTAGTCTATTAAGCACTAAATTCAGATTATATATATCCTAATATGTCTATTGCTTCCTTAGTGAATAATTACTGTATAAATGTTTAATGTTTCTTGTAATAGTGTGTGTAACTCATCTCTAAAATCAAACAGGAATCAATACCTGATTAGTTGTTTATTACTACTATTTTTCTCTTAATTTATAATATATTCTCCATTTTTTACTATGTTTTCATGGGCTCAAATCAACAAAGTTTGATGGTTGGGACAGGTAGTCTAGCAGATTTAGTTTTGTTTGCTAGACTAGGAATGTATCTCATTTCATGTATAGGGTTTATTAAAGTTTATATCAGAGTGAAATATGCAAATTCTTTGTTATTTAACTGTTTTTCTAGTTTTGAAATGCCTGACACAATTGTTTTATTTTTATCTTTCATGGGGAAATCTATTAAAAAAATATACTAGGAGGTGATTAAAATTGTATCACAGATATTACAGAAACTACCAATAGGAAATCACCTAGACTATTGTCCTCAGCCAAACAGTTAAAAAATGGACATAAATGTTTAAATTAAAAGATACATTTAATGTTTTGGGACCAAATTCTTTACTATTCTCACACAAGGACTATAGACATGGTACCCAAACTAGAACAGATAAAATTTATATCTCACAAGGTCTTTATGCTAAAATCTTGAATTTTTCAATACAACCTTGTCCCTTTTCAGATCATAATTCCCTGTTGTTAACAATACACTTGGAATGTGATCAATTAGTTACTATTTCAAGGATTCCTTCATATATCATAAAAATTAAAGACTTTAAATCTTGGATAACTTCTGAACTTCAGCTTTTCTTAGAGATTAATTATAAAACTGAAGCAAACACAGTTATGGCTTAGGATTCTCTTAAGGCCTATCTATATGGTAAAACCATTAGCTGGTATAAAAATAATACTAAAGAATGGGACTCAGAGTTACAGCAACTCCAAAATCAAATACTATCTCTTAAATCTAATAAAAACTTAATTGCTACAGATAATAATAAGAAAATAGAAGAAGCAAATAAGAAATACAATGAAATATTATCCCATAAAACTAATTTAGCTATGGAAAAAACTAAAATTAAATTCTTATGCTACCTCTCCTTAGCATCTTCATAACCTATCTATGAAAGTTAAGATACAATCAAAAATTAATAACATTGATAGTATCTTTCATGAAGGGAAAATGAAAAAGTATCAGACATAGGGGACATCCTGGAGGCTTTTAATTATCATTATGCAGAGCATCATAAAGATAAAATAAGTCCAAATGAATGTGAGAAGTTAGAGATTATAGCTCCCAACATAACAAGAATTCCTGAGGAACTTAATTTGATCTACAAAAAAATATTTCTCAAAAGGAAATTATAGATGGGATTAAAAGAAGTAAGTATAATAAAGCATCTGAAATAGATGGCTTAATTATCAAAATTTATAGATTGTTCCCTTCTTCTATAATCTTTCTCCTACATAAAACCTTTCTTGAAGTTCAAACATTAGCAAATATTCCTCCTTCTTGGAGATATTCTCTAATTTCCCCTATACTAAAAGAGAATAAGTACCCTAATAATTGCAACTCATAAAGACCAATTTCTTTGTTGAATAATGATTATAAACTATGTATGTCAATTATGGTCAATATATTGAAAATACCCATATCTAAAATAATTAATGAAGACCAAACTGTTTTCACACAACACAGGCATACACAGGATAATAATAAAAGAGTATTAACTCTGATAGATTACCTCAATAGAGGAAACAATGAAGCATTGATAATAGAGCTAGATATTCAAAAGGCCTTTGAGTCCTTAAATTCGGGTTATTTATTTAAAGTCTTACAGTTATTTGATTCCCCCCTTTTTCATAACAATGATAAAGAAAATCTGTGAAAATAATCTAGCATATGTCAAATTTGGACCCTTTACTTGCAAAGCAATTCAAATCACTAGAGGTACTAGACAAGGATGTCCCATGTTCCCTATCCTATTTGCTCTGGCCATAGAAATGCTTGCCATTTAATATGTAATAACTCAAAGATTAGAGGTATAAATATATATGACCAATATATTTCTAAAATAATGATGTCTGCTGATGATGTCTTACTTACCTTACCCAACTCTAAGGAAGTGTTAAGTGAAGTGGATATAGTAACAACAAATTTCCAAAAAATCTCAGGACTCTCCTTCAACAAATCTAAATCTAAATATTTATTATTAAATAAAAAAGGAACATACTGGTTCCAGTTAATCATATTATTGGAAACCAAGTTTAAACGCTAGACTGTTTAGGAATAGTCCTAGGCAAGAATATAGAGGAAACCTTACAGCTTAACTATGCTAAAGCCATAGACTTAATCAAGACATTAATAAGCAAATGGAATAGTTTGTTTATACTATTTGGTGATAGGTTACAACTGATAAAAATGGTTTTGTTACTTAAAATATTATATATAGCACAAGCCCTTATACTTCCACTAGGAAAGAAAATCCTTAAAGAAATCACTTAAACTATGATGAAATTCCTATGGTACCAAGAAATAGAGTGGCATATTTTCATCATATCAGAAAATGGGAACAAGGGGGGTTAAAAATCCCAGAGATTGAAACTTATATAAAGGCATCTATAATTAAAATAGTGATTAACTGGATACATCCTAGATACTCTTCCAGTTGGAAACAGTTACACCCTATTATACTAATGAATGAAAATTATCTATCAAAGAATGCTTTGGTAACTGACAAAGATAAGATATGGCACTATTTAAGTTTAAATTTACAGTATAGTACAACAAAATTAACTAAACTAACACTAATAAACAAAATTTTTGATGTGTTTAGAAAACTCATTAACACAAATTTAAATATAAAATTGTGGCATAGATTTTTAATACCATTTACTATTATGGATTTCCCTGATAAAACACATAGAGAGATTTTTGGTTTATGGGAAAATAATAACCTATTTTGTTGGTTGCAATGTATTGAAAACCAACAAGCTTTGAACACACAAAGTATATTGTCAACCTATGGCCTATCCCCTAATGACTGGTTGGTTCTTTAGAGTGTCACAGCATACACTAAGGATCTGTGTAGATTAATACATAACTCATCCTTCAAAACCGTACCAAAAATTATAAACTGGATTTTTGGAATTCTATATAATAATATCAATGTTAAGAATGAATTATCATATCTGTATAACACTATAATTGTCTATAAAACTGCTCCTAAAGATTCTTACTGGCAATACCTAACTAAAGGGTTTCAAGTATCGTTATCAATGGATGATAAAACAGACATTTTATGTTCAGTTAAACTAACTTCTTACTCACAATTCTGGAGGATTTTTCATTGGAAATTTCTACACAGATCCTTTTTGACACCTGAGAAACTCTCAAAAATGAACCCTTCAAACAGCAAGTTATGTTATCATCTGTCCACTAATGCTGACTGGTCTCATATTCTTTGTGACTGTATTATTAAACCATATTGGAATAAGATTAATAAATTTCTTCAAGCTATCTATACTGATATATTTGTTTTGACAAAGTCTTTAATTTTATTGAATGTTGTTAATAGTAATAATATGAAGAAAGATGACCTGTATTTGTTGTGGACAATGTTAGCAATAGCCAGAAAATGTATAACTAGAAGATGGAACTCTAATGTAACAGTCACAATGGAGGAATTCCTATCATCACTGAAGAAATGCTTACTAATGGAGAAAAGAACTAAAGAGTTAAGAACTTTTCCTAAGGCATTGGTTAATAGTTTGTGGAGGAAAGTATTGAATTTGATTGATACCCTTCAGATGAAACCAAACTGTTCCTAACTATCATAGATTATATATTAACTTATTATTTAACTACAAATGTTTTTATCTGAATCCTTTTTGCCAGACTGAATGCAAATACTGTAAATAGTTATTAAATGTTATGAATGTATTAAATTATTGTGTTATTTCATCAAAATAAAAATCATCTGAGTAAAAAAAAAAGAAATGTATATATATATATATATATATATATATATATATATATATATATTAGATGGTTTTAGGCTGTGTGAAAGCAGTGGAGAGTGGTGTTATTTGTAGATATGGTATGACAGTAGATAATGAGAGGGGGGTAGGGAATTCATTATGGGGCTGGATCACTGAGCAGTCTGTAATTATCTTTATGAAAGAAGATGGAAGTATTTATAAGGTAAAAGTTTTAACTAGGGTAGCAAGTACGATAAGGTGTCCGTATACTTTTTACAGAAATTGAAAGGTGAAGTTTAGTTTATACCTATCCAGTATAAGATGGGATGGACAGGTAAGACTGTAGATGAAAATATTTATGTCTGGAGGATTTAGTTTGATAAAAGAAGCAGGCAGAAGAAAAGATAAGAAAAGACAGATGTGATAGGGCATCAGAGCAAATAGATAAATATTGCAGGTGACAGTTTTAACTCATTCGACCATAGTGGCTTCAGCTATTTCTCTAGATTTTTTCAAGTGATGCCTCTAGATGCCTTTTATTGCATTTTAATATTTATAGTAATTATTTCAAAACTATGCTACAGACAAGTTATGCACAAATCTTACATAACAGAAAATGCAAGTAATAATAATTCTTGATTTGTTTTGCACAGTATTGTATTCAGTATGGTTCATATACTTAATTATGCAAATAGTCATTATTTTCATAATCTTGCAAATCCAAAACAAGCAAGCAGCATTGACTGAATCAACTGAGCTTACATAAAAGCTCAACATATGATGAATAAAAGTACTACTAACAACATATCTCTGCATTGAATGGTTTCTAAAATATTCAACAATTGTTTATAAAACATGACATTTACTTTCTTTATTGTGACTTATAAAGTACAGATTAAGACTACATTTCTCATTAATGCAGACACTGTGAAGATTGCACTGTATTGAAAAGTGCTGCTGTCTAAGCTTATTTTTTGCAGCTATGGTTCTATAAATGTGAATGTTTGTGGCACTGAAATGTAATTTGATTTTCTCAAATATTCTGGACATATTGTTATTTTTCTGCAGAAAATCAGAGTGCACCTTTTCCAAGCTACAACGGAGTCAAAGAGCTGAGAGATAAACATGGAAACTGAAAAGGCAATATTACAACAAAGACAGATTAAACAGTGAATAGTGCAATAATTTAGACAGAAATCATGAAGTCCTAAATACTTTATTCTGATTCCAGTTGTTGAAAAATGAACATCACTAATGGAAAGAGTATAAACACTGAGAAAGAATTTAATTAAGAGAATGTAGCTTTGGAAATGGAATAGAAATAGTGAGTACAGGATAGCAATGCCATTTTTTGAAAGAAGGGATGCTTCTGACAATATAACAATAAATGTACACAAGTTTGAGATGGGAAGAGTCTACAGACAATTATATTTAAGAACAGGCATGAAATTGTTAGATTTATAAAAGAATCAGACAAGATAATACAAGGAAGCATAGTCATTTCTTCAAGCAATACTTCATCAAGACTCATCATCATCATCATCTTCTTTCGGCTGTTCCCATTAGGGGTTGCCACAGCAGATCACCTGTTTCCATTTCTTCCTGTCATCTGCATCTTGCTCTGTCACACCAACCACCTGCAAGTCCTCTCTCACCACATCCATAAACCTTATCTTAGGCCTTCCTCTTTTCCTGTTACCTGGTAGCTTCATCCATAGCATCTTTTTCCCAATATACTCAGCATCCCTCCTCAGCACATGTCCAAACCAAAGTAATCATGCCTCTCTGGCTTTGTCTCCAAACCTTCCAACCAGGGCTGACCCTCTAATATACTTATTCCTAATCCTGTCCACCCTCGTCACACCCAGTGCAAATCTTAACATCTTTAATTCTGCCACATCCAGCTCAAACTCCTGCCTTTTTGTCAGGGCCACTGTCTCCAACCCATATAACATAACTGGTCTCACTACCCTCTTGTAGACCTTCCGTTTCACTCTTACAGGTACTCGTCTGTTACAAATCACTCCTGACACTCTTCTGCACCCACTCCATCCTGCCTGTACTCTCTTCTTCACCTCTCTTCCATACTCACCGTTACTCTGAACTATTGACCCCAAGTATTTAAACTCATCCACCTTTGCCCCCTCTACTCCTTGCATCCTCACCATTCCTCTATCCTCCCTCTCATTCGCACACATATATTCTGTCTTAGTCCTGCTGACCTTCATTCCTCTTCTCTCTAGAGCATATCTCCATCTCTCCAGGGTCTCCTCCACCTGTTCCCTACTCTCACTACAGATCACAATGTCATCTGCAAACATCATAGTCCACGGGGACTCCTGTCTGATCTCGTCTGTCAACTTGTCCATCACCATTGCAAATAAAAAAGGGCTCAGAGCTGATCCTTGATGTAACCCCACCTCCACCTTAAATGCATCTGTCACTCCCACTGCAGACCTCTCCACTGTCACAATACCCTCGTACATATCTTGTACCATTTTCTGACATTCCTGACTTCCTCATACAATACCCAACTCCTCTCTAGACACCCTGTCATATGCTTTCTCTAAGTCTACAAAAACACAATGCAACTCCTTCTGACATTCTCTGTACTTCTCCACCAACACTCTCAGAGCAAACATCGCATCTGTAGTGCTCTTTCCCGGCATGAAACCATACTGCTGATCACTAATCATCACATCCCTTCTTAACCTTGCTTCCACTACTCTTTCTCATAACTTCATGCTGTGACTGATCAATTTAATCCCTCTGTAGTTACTACAGCTCTGCACATCACCCTTATTCTTAAAAATCGGTACCAAAACACTTTTTCTATATTCCTCAGGCTATTTCACTGAATTTGATTTGATTAAACTCTACTTTCAGTGAAATATCAATTAGTCAAAACTGGTCTGCTTGAAGTCTATTTACATTTTCTAAAACAATTTGCAAAAGATGAGGACTTCAGAGTTAGAGTGCATCTGGACTGGGAATAGATACAAGATATTGGGTTTACTTAAGGTTGGGAGTGTTAAGGTTGGGAGTGTTAAGCCACATCTAGTGGTAATGTGATGTAATTTGCCTTCTGCAAGAAATACTGTGAATAAAAATGTACATGTCTGTCTTTCATGTATTTAAACAACTCTGGAATTGTTGGTAGCTTAGCTGATCGTCAGATATGTGTGATTGACTATTTTGTCTTTGGTAAGATTGTAGTGATGTACTAGATTGTGAAGAATGAAACAGGTTAAGAATCATATAATTGTTTTTAAGATAACAGTAAATTTCTTCAGATAGTAGGGACACCATGTACATTTTTCAAGGCTTAAACATGCATACATGTTATGGGCTTATTATTTAATCATAAAAATGCATGATTGGGGATATTGGTAGTATGAGGATAGTGATAAATTTACTGTAAAGAGGAAAGATAAATGTTGCACTGAGAGTTGCCAACAAGTGTTGCAGAACAGTGATTATATCAATTTTTATAAGTTTTGCAGATATATTGAATTAATAATAAAACTGGTGATTTAGAAGCAAAGGTTGATTAGTAAGTGTCTATTATTTATAGGCACTTCAATATAATATAAGATTTACGAATAGAGGAGATTTTTTTTTTTATTTTGCTGTAGCTCGATGATAAGGAATTTTCAAATGGAGGAAAAAAAGGAAAATAAGGTAAGTTTTTTTTAGAGTTAGATATAAAATAGTCATAAGTAATTTATATTATGGTAGTTAGGATGATTTGTTGATGATCTATGGACCTATAGTAAGGTATCAAACATTTATTTCCAAGGCCAGAAATGCTGCATCAATAGGCCCTGATAACATCCCTGGATGCTTACTAAATAGCATGAAACATGACCTCTCTGGTCCACCTGAATCACTTTTCAATTGTGTCCAAGGAATGGGAAATGGCTACACAGTCATTCTCCTGCACAAAGGAGGTCCAACTACTGATTCAAGTAACTATAGGCCCATATGTCTGACCACCCTCATATGTAAAACCATGGAAAGAATCATCATGGATATGATAAATGAAGACATAGGTAACCTTGAAATGCTGGACCCATCACAGTTCGGCTTTGTTAAAGGAAGGTGACGCCTATTAAATCTGGTGGATTATTTTGAGAGGGTCACAAAAGCATTGGATGGAGGTAAGACTGTACACACAGCTTACCTCGACCTGGCCAGAACTTTTAATACAATACCACCTAAGCATTATAGACAAGCTCATCCCTGTTAAATCTGGTGGACTTCTTTGAGAGGAACACCAAAGCAATGGAAGAAGGCAAGACTGTGCACACAGCTTACCTCAATGTGCCCAAAGTGTTGGATGCAATACCCCACTCGGGCATTATAGACAAGCTCACTAATTTAGGTAAAAACCCTTTTTACCATCCACTGGACAGACACCTGGCTTACTGATTGGACCCAGAAGGTCAAAATAGGCGAGGTCACTTCCACCAAGAGGCCAGTTACTAACTTAGTCTCCAGGATAAACCTGCTCCTTTCCTGGCATCTATTTCTTTGAAATGGAAGCAAATGCTGAAGGTCTATGGCTGACTAAGCTTGCCGATGATTGCAAGCTGTGCAGTTATCATTGATTCCCCTGCAGAAGGCCTATGTCAGACTAACAAATGGTGCCAAAGCCATGGTCTTAAGATCAGTGGTAAGAAATGCATAATTGTACCCTTTGGAAAGTTAACCACCCCAGCTAATTACCATGTTGATAATATGCCCCCAAGAGTAGACTCACAGGTCAGGGTGTCTTGGTATGCATGTAGACAGTAGCCTTACCTTTGACTACCATGTGGCCACAGTGGTGAGGAAATCCTTTTATGTTGCACAACTTATCAGTAAGGGCATGGCATCTAGGTCCAAAGCGGTCATTATCCTGCTGTACTCTACCCTTATCAGACTAGTCATAAAGAACAATGCTCCCTTCGGTATATACCTGATCAACCATATGCAGCAATTAGAGCAACCTTGGAGGTTCCTTACAAAAATAATACAAGATGCAACAATCCTGCCTTACAAAGAGGGCCATAAAGCCTTTTCCCTTTACTCAGTCTCCTATGGATTGCTGAGGAGTGATCTATGCTTGGTTTACAAGGCATCCACAAATCCCACACTTATGAATCTCCAGCATAATTGTAAGTCAAACAGTACCAGAAATATTAAGGTCTAGGGACCTGAATTTTGTCTGTGACTTAAACAGAACATGCTGGAGAGACAGATATGTGTCGCAGGGACTGCCCTTCCATGTAAAGGTGAGTTAGTCTATTACCCAATTTAAGAGCAGCCTATACCAGTGGATAAGGAACAGAAAATTTACACCCATGTCCCTTATGAGGACAGGTACCTTATATGTCCCTGTCATTTAGTGTCCTATTTGGATACAGGATGCTAATATTTTTTCAGGAAAACTTGGCTAGACTTAGAAAGGTCATTACCCTAGTAAGAATCTATGAAGCTATAAATCTAGTTATCTGTTAAGGTTAGGTCTCATTATACAATGTGAACATTCATGATCATTGTTAGACTGGACACTAAAATAACAATAAGTATGGAATTAAGAAAGGTTGCTATTTTAGCTCTTTTTTGTTTGTTTTCTATCTAAACCACAAAAATGAAAGAACCAATCAAAGAACTATAAAAACAAATGAAGCAATTCCAAACAATAGCCGGAGTTGGTTATAAATTTAATTAAAAGTTTGTAAATCAATAAATGAGCGCTTTTGTCTCATTAGAGAGACTTCATCAAGATGAAAGCGCTCATTTATTTGCAAACTTTTCATTAAATTTATAATCAACCTCGGCCACTGTGTGGGATTGCTTCATTTGTTTTTATTGTTTTCGATATAACCAAGTAGCCTGACAAGTATGGAATGCAGGGTACATTGGGATGTCCATTGGGATAAAGCATAGTTTCTGGCAGTATGCATTTATGTACATATTGACTGCTTATGGTTAGAGATACAAAAACTCAGCAGCTTCCTCTTAAAGAGATGAAAGATGGTTTGTTTTCTTGGAGTTGCACATGTACAGTGGTGAATGAAATAGATGTGGGAATGACAGAATAATTTTTAAGTAGTATAGAACTTGGAAAGCAAGATATCACATTTATGGGTCAGCTTATAGGACAAACATAATCATAGTAATTACAGGTTAGTATTAGGGTTAAGGTCTGTTAAAGGGTTTGAATCAGTTTGGTATGAACTATAGTAATCAGCTACATGTTTTGAAATAGGTTTTTACAAAGAATGTATAAGAGTGGATAGATATTTGGGATAAGTTTTGAAGATACGTGTAGAATGGATAATGAAACAGTTGTCATATTTCTTAGTCATTCTGGGAGAATAGCCTTAATTTAGCAGCACGGTATTAAATCAGGTCCATTTGTTGATAGAGTGCTTGTTGATCATAGGATCATCAAGGTTAACCTGTCAACATGATAGTCATCTGGTTAAGCCAGCAAGTCACTGTATCAATTTGAAATTGTTAGGTAAATCATCAACAGACAACAAATAAGTAAATTTGCATTTCCCACAATGTGAGGTTGCATTTCCGACACTCACTGTTTTTTGTGTACTCTAACTCTTAGATCTCTATGTCATAGAGAAAAGAGCATAGTTCAATCAATTAACAGAGAACTCTTGCCCCTGTTGGTGAATGAGAATTTGTAAACTGTACCTAACAAACTGTAGCAGTCAGTATGAGAAATATTCATTGATAGATTGTCATCTGTCCCTTGAGGAGTGGTTCCAGCTCAGTGACCTGTAGCTTATTGGCCGTTTTGGGCCATTTCCCTATCTCTTTTTAACCCCCTGCTTTAAAGCCAGCTTTAGCATGCTTTTGCACTTATAATTTAAAGTTTGTCCTGTTTGTTGCATTTATCTGTTGAGGCTACACACTCAAGTGCACTAGCCTGTGTTACATATTTATTGCATTTTTCTGCTGTTTGTTGCAAAAAAAAAAAATATATCCTCGTTTCCCATCTTTCCTGACCTAGAGTAGTCCAAATACAGGCTTTGCTGTATTCTCGACTTTTGGAAAGTTCCTGTGTTGCCCATTTCCTTTCTTGGATAAAGGGAGGCTTCTTTGTTCACCAGTGGCAGTGGGGAGCTTAGAGCAGCCTATCTATCCCTGGAGGAGTGTTCCCAGCACAAGAATCTGGTAGTCTATTGGTCGTTTTGGGCCAATTTCTAGCTCTTTCAAGTCCCACTGTATAAAACCCGCTTTGGCTCGGTTTGTGCACTTGTTACTACTCAGCCAAGCTCCTCGTGGTCCTGCAGAGTGGTGCTAGCAGCAGAGAGGTTAAAAGAGTGACTGCTAACCTGATAAAAGTGTTTTTTTTTTCCTGCTACTACCTGGGCGACTGTCCGATCTAGCTAAACTGCAAGTATTTCTGCTTCTTGAACTGTTTTAAGCTGTTTAAAGTTGTTTTTGCACCTGTACTTTTAAAGTTTGCCCTATTTGTTGCATTTACCTGTTGAGGCTACACACTCAAGTGGGCTAGCCTGTGCTACATATTCATTGCACTTTCCTGCTGTTTCTTGCAAAACAGAAAAAAATAATCCTTGTTTCCCATCTTTCCTGACCTAGAGTAGTCCAAATACAGGCTTTGCTGTATTCTGGACTTTTGGAAAGTTCCTGTGTTGCCCATTTCCTTTCTTGGATAAAGGGAGGCTTCTTTGTTCACCAGTGGTAGTGGATAAAGGGAGGCTTCTTTGTTCACCAGTGGCAGTGGGGAGCTTGGAGCAACCTATCTATCCCTGGAGGAGTGTTCCCAGCACAAGAATCTGGTAGTCTATTGGCCGTTTTGGGCCAATTTCTAGCTCTTTCAAGTCCCCCTGTATAAAACCCACTTTGGTGTGTTTTTTGCACTTGTTACTACTCAGCCAAGCTCCTTGTGGTCCTGCAGAGTGGTGCTAGTAGCAGAGAGGCTAAAACAGTGACTGCTAACCTGATAAAAGTGTTTGTTTTCCTGCTACTACCTGGGCGACTGTCCGATCTAGCTAAACTGCAAGTATTTCTGCTTCTTGAACTGTTTTAAATTGTTTAAAGTTGTTTTTGCACCTGCACTTTTAAAGTTTGTCCTGTTTGTTGTATTTACCTGTTGAGGCTACACACTCAAGTGCGCTAGCCTGTGTTACATATCTATTGCATTTTCCTGCTGTTTGTTGCAAAAAAGAAAAAAAAAATCCTTGTTTCCCGTCTTTCCTGACCTAGAGTAGTCCAAATACAGGCTTTGCTGTATTCTGGACTTTTGGAAATTTCCTGTGTTGCTCATTTCCTTTCTTGGATAAAGGGAGGCTTCTTTGTTCACTAGTGGCAGTGGGGAGCTTGGAGCAGCCTATCTATCCCTGCAGGAGTGCTCCCAGAATAAGAATCTGGTAGTCTATTGGTCATTTTGGGCCAATTTCTAGCTATTTCAAGTCCCCCTGTATAAAACCTGCTTTAGTGCGGCTTTGCGCAATTATGCGCATAGCGCAGCATTGGGCAGCGGCCCTTAATTGGGTTTAAACCATTATCGGCTCCACAAAGTCTGCTTTTCACTTTTTCCCTTAGAACTGATCTAGTTCTCATAATAAACACCCTATTTCCACTCTAAAGCCTGGCACTTTCTCACTAAAGCAATTATATAAGTCATCACTAAAAAATTAAAAGTACTACACCCTCACAAACTCCCCTTGAGTGCTTTGTTCCCCATTGGCCCTTTTTTTCAATTATAAAAGAATTCCCAATACTATTCTAGCATGTCCAAAGGTCAGTTGTCAATCTCCTCTCCGGTCCAGCTGGTGAATCTGGGAATCATGAGGCAATGTTACAACTGCCTCATGTACACAGACAACTCTCTCCTCCTCCCAACAAATTCCAACACATGTGAGAGATGCAACCATATAGCCAAACTGGAGGCTAAGCTCTCTCAACTCAGTACTGGCATAACCAGCCAGGAGGAGAAGGAAACCACACTCACTACAATTCCAGTCTCACATAGACCTACCAAGACAGCAAACCAAACACATAAACACACAAAAACATACTTGGAGGCTCTAAATAAAAATCTGCCTAAGCAGCAGAGACCTCCAAAGCAGACACCCAAGCAACCGCCACCCTAAAACAAAACACGTGTAACACATAGCTCAAAAAGCAGTGTGCCGAACAGTCACAGCCCTTAAGGCTAAATAACACACCTGATACACTTGTAATTGGTGACTCTATCGTCAGGCACACTGACGTCCCGCTCACCAGGCTGAACAAGGAAAAGGTCATGGTGAGCTGCCTGTCGGGCGCTAGGATCCACCACATGACACAAGCACTCAGGTCACTCCAAGGCAAGTACAAATATGACTCAGTCATTGTCCATGCTGGTGTGAATGACCTGAGATGTACCTCCCTGGGCTACATGAAAAGAGACATAGAGGAGCTCTCTGAGCATGTAGCCCAGGCTTGTATGACCCTGACCTTGAGTAGCATCTTACCCTCACCAAGAATGATGCCACAATATAAAGACAAGATAATCAATTTCAACAATTGGCTTAAGTATTGGAGTCATTCAAAGGGGATCCAATGCCTGTCTGCCTGGGATGACATGCTCAACAAGCCACGATGCTTCACTAGGGACAGCTTGCACCTGTCACCCCTGGGCTTTCGGATATTGGCAAAGACTCTTGTCACCCCCATAGTGCCTTTTTTAGGCAAGGCTCAAAAGACAAACCCACCTCCATAGGTATCACAAGGGATAAGAAACTAAGAGTAATGCTACTCAACGCCAGAAGTCTAAACCTCAAGATGCATGCACTCAAAACTCTCCTAGCATGGAGAACATCGATATCTGTGCAGTAACGGAAACCTGGTTCAAGGCTCCCGAGAGCACCCCAGCACTACCAGGTTATACCTCATACCATGTTTTTTGGCCCCAAAACTTGGACCGAACCACAAAAGGAGGGGGAGTATCAATATTCATCAAAGATACCCACACCTCCAGGTTGGTGGCACAGCACAAAGCATCAGAGACTATCCATGTGCAACTAACAGTGGGTAAAACTGCCTTCCAATTTATAGCCTGCTACAGACCATCCTCCCAAACCCAGGAACCCCACTCGGCCTTCCTGAGAACACTGGAAAATATGAAGGTCTCTCCAAACACCATTATATTGCGCGACTTCAACTACCCTAACATAGACTGGGAGCATTACTCTAGCTCCAACACCCTAGCCCGAAGGTTCCTAGAATTTATAAACTCAAATGCTATGGAACAACTTGTTGCCACTCCCACAAGAGGGGAAAACATACTGGACCTCATCATCACCAACATGGGGACTCTATGCTCCAGACCAGAAGTGTATCCCTCACTGGTAAGATCAGACCATAAACTAATCTCACTAGATGTTCACATCCCGACCCCAGCCCCTGCCCAGAAAACCACAGTGAAAAACTTCTCTAAAGCAAATTTCACACTCCTCAAAACTGAGGTGGAATCCTTCAAAGCCCCCGGGCCTGCGGAAAATATGGCCCAGACCGCAGAATCCTTTATAAATGCATTCTATGAACACCTTCAGGAATGCATGGATCATGAAACCCCAAATAAAACTAAGACCCAATCCTCCAAAGTTAGGCATCCTGTCTGATGGACCCCAGCCATAAACAAACTATACAATAGAAAAAGGAAGCTACTACATGACAGAGCAAAATCCCAAAAAGGGAAGGCATCTCTGATCAGTATTAGCAAAAAACTACGGGCATTCATAAAATCGTCTAAGGCCAGCTTCGAGAGAAAAATTGCACAGGACACTAAGGATAATCACAAGGCTTTCTTTAGTTATGTTAGGAAACTGGGTGGGAATTCCCAGATATGCTCAGAATTAGTCCAAAATGACAAAAAATACACAGAACACACAGATATTGCCAACATCCTAGCTGACAGGTTCAGCGCAAATGTCTCCCCCCCCCCTTCCCCACCAAAAGGGCTGCCCCCCTGACATCTCAGATGCTCAGGTAAGAACCGCCCTCTCCAAAGCAAAAAATACAGCATCAATGGGACCAGATGGTGTCCTGGGCTGCGTCCTACATGAACTCCAAGAAGAACTAAACCTAAACATAAAACTACTGTTCAGTCTCAGCCTTACTACAGGATATGTACTCAAAGAGTGGCGTACAGCAACAGTGGTCCCTCTCCACAAAGGTGGTGCCTCAATGGATCCTGGAAACTATCACCCCATAAGCCTGACTAGCTTGGTCTGCAAAGCTATGGAAAGGATCATCATGGACCTCATAAATAAAGATATCGTGGACCTACAGACCCTGGATCCTACCCAGTTCAGCTTTGTTAAGGGCAGATCCTGCCTCTTAAACCTGGTTGATTTCTTTGAAACAGTCACTAAGGCCATTGGCGAGGGGAAGGTGGTCCACACAGTCTACCTGGACCTCGCAAAAGCCTTCGATACAATACCCCACTCGGGCATTATAGATAAGCTCACCAGCTTAAATATAAACCCCTATGCCACTAGATGGGTTGCAAACTGGCTCAAGGACAAAACCCACATGGTTAGAATTGCTGGAGCCATGTCAGACTCCAAACCAGTTACAAGTGGCATCCCACAAGGCTCAGTCCTGGGACCTCTCTTGTTCGGTATATATTTCTCGGAGGTACATGCTAACATGGAAGGACTGTGGCTGACCAAGTTTGCAGATGACTGTAAACAAGCATCCTACAAAAGGGCCTCATAGAAACAGACAACTGGTGCCAGAGCCATGGCCTCAAGCTAAATGCCAAAAAGTGTATAGTCATCCCCTTTGGCAAAAACAAAGTGCCCACAAATTACCACATAGGTGGTAATCCATTAAGTACGGAAGAAGCAATTAGGGACCCAAATTGATAGCAATCTCTCATTTGACAGCCACGTGGCCAAAGTGGTTAGAAAAACATTTTATATAGCCCACCTAATCATGAAGGGATTCACATCTAGATCAGGGGAGGTCATCGTGCCTCTTTACTCATCTCTCATCAGGCCCATAATTGAGTACAATGCCCCTTTTGAGATGTACCTTACCAGACACCTGCAGCAACTGCAAAGACCCCAAAAGTACCTCACCAAGAGACTCAAAGGGCTCAAACAGATGCCATATGCTGCCCGCTTAAGGAAACTCCAGCTCTACTCAGTGGCATATCACCTGCTCAGAGGCGATCTGTGCCTGACGTATAAAGCTATGTCCAACCCAGAATTAATGGACATGCTGCACCTCAGAAAATCCAAATCCCATCGAGCTACGCCCTTGAGAGACTTGAACCTCAGCACTGAAATAAATAGGACATGCTGGAGGGACAGATTCATAACCCAGAGGCTCCCTTCACTCTGGAATAAAATCCCAGTCCAGGCTAGGCAGAGTCCCTCATTGACTCTCTTCAAGAGGAATCTTGATGAGTGGATGGGAGATAGTAGGTTTACCCCGGGTATCACTTCTGTGTCACTGTTAGACAGAGGCACAGTATACTAACCTCGAAAAAGGGCATAGAAAATTTCATTTAAAATGGGTGGCGAAAGCCAAACACACTCTGGCTAGGCTTATAAATGCCCTAGGGCAGATAGCCTAGTATGAACTTATGAACCTATTAAGGTAGCTCTGAATAGGTTATTCCACTAAATAAAATAATCCACCAACAATATCGCATACTAAATCAGAATAAAGAGTCTTGCCTGCACTGCACCACTGCTGCAGTTACCACTACCTAGTGCAGTTTTCTTTGCAAATACAGATGAAGGAGGATAGAGATAAACTGGTAGGTAGGATACTAAAAGCATTTTGTTGCTTGTCAGAACAGAGAGTGGCAGAAGAAAGGTAACAACATTAAAGCATACCTATTAATGGAAGTGAAATCTTTAGGAAAGTGAAAAATAGAATTTAAATGAACATTGTAGCTTTGGACTATGGAGATGCTTTCAAAAGAAAGACTGCAGGGAGTCTTAACTATTATAGTCATAAAATAAAACAATTATCAACAGCAAAAATAACACATTATTTAAATAAGGACAAAAGTAAGACTGAATGTGATGGTTATAGCATGAACAAAAATTAGCAAAAAAAAAAAAAAACTAAATGGGGGATGATGATTACATGCTAACATGTGCAAAGAAAACAACTTTTGAACCAAATTTCTTTGGCATGAGAGAATCTGAAACAACTGAGGATTCAGGTGAGCTAGAAGGTAGAAGTCTAATAGTATTTAACATTTCTTATACAATAATAGTATATGGAAGTTATGCAGGTCATCTGGCTAATGGGAAAGGTATTTTCTCTGGCAGTCATAACTATTATTGCTTTGAATATGTGATATCTGGAAGACTGATGTAGACTCGTTTTTTTTAAATTATGCCTTTAGGTTAAAAGTTAAAAAGCTTTGATTAAATTAGTTCAGCTTCTAATGGAAATTTTTTTAACATGCAAAAAGAAATGTGAATATATGAGACCACAGCATTTTGTAGTGATTGGTATAATATGGAAAAATGCAAGGATATTTTATTTTTCTAATTGAAGTTCAGTTTATTTTCATTGATATATGGAAAATATAAGAAGGGAAATTGCTTTTAACAATCTTTAAAATATGGCTGATGTTTGCAATTTCTTTATTACAGTTGTTTTTTAAGCTATTCTGGTAGGGGGGAGGGGGTGGTATCTCTTATAGTACAGGATGACAGGTGGAACAAGCATTATTCTCATGTAAGCTCATAATGTGCTATGCAAATAATGAATACACAGGCTAAGGGGCTGCAAAAGCCAGAAATGGAACATAATAACAACTATTTATATTATCACTAAATGTCTGTCGACAAACATAGTTGTAGGCTCCGTTTTCAGTTACTGCAACGGATTGCTGATTTACATGAGTGAAGACTGTATAAAATAGAAATTAAATAGTTGATGGCTTTATCAACTTCTTTGCAGGATCTATCAGAAAATGGCTTTCAGAGAAATTAAAAGAAATGATGAATAACAGTTCAACAGTATAACAATAATAATCCATGTATTTAGAATTACTTTCATGCACTCATGGTACTGGGTAATTTGCCCCTCTTTTAAGATCTTTTGCTGCAGCTGTGGAGAGAACTAGTCTCACTTTATGACAGGTATTTTTTGTTAAGTGAAAATATATAGGCCTTGGATGTTACTCACCTGATTGAAATTTTGGGTTGGAGGTGGCAAAATACTAAAATAATCTATTAATGTAATGTCTTCTCTGGTAAGGTCAAACCAAAAAAATGGTCTCCTTTGAAGTAAAAATAAAACCTGGAATCCCAGTTAAACCTAGAATATTCAGGAACTACTCTAAGGCTAACTTCCTATTATTAAGAGATAATCTGGCAAATGTTTAAGCTCCCATATATCCTGAGAATACCGATGCTTATGCAGAAATGTTCACAAAAACCCTATGCAAGCATGTTAATAGCTGCATAGAGGTAGCTGTATGCCCAGGAAGAAGTATAGAACTGACTCAAAAAACAAGACACCCTGGTGGAATTACAACAGTCATGTGTTGTATAACAGAAGAAAAAAATCACTGCAAAAATTAGGAGCTGTAACACTCAGCAGGATAAAAGCACTCTCATCAAACTAAACAAAGAATTCAGAGGACAAATAAAGTCTATCAAAGCCAAACTTGAGGTAAATGTGGCCCCCAGGGCAAGGACAATGACAAGCCATTTTTTAACTATGTCCACAACCTCAAAAGCAATACACAAATGTGCACAGAGCTCATTGTTAATGGATCCACCTATACTGAGCCAGAAGATACAGCAAACCTACTGGCGAACAAATTCAACTCCAGCTTTACCCTACTCTCCCCCTCAAGCTTCCCTCAGGAAATACCACCAAAAATAACTCCCCTTCTATCACTAGGGAACATGTCCTTAATGCTATTTCTAAGGTCAAGAATACTGCATCAATGGGTCCAGACAATATCCCTGGATGCCTTCTAAATAGCATGAAACATGACCTATTAGGGCCTCTGGAATTGGTATTTAACTACAGCATCTAGATAGGCTTTGTGCCTCACACGTATAGAACAGTAACAGTAATACCTCTGCACAAAGGTGGGCCAACAACAGGCCCTGGAAACTACAGACTCCTGTCTCATATGCAAAGCTATGGAAAGAATTATCAAGCAAATGATCAATAATGACATGGTAAATCTCCAGACACTGGACCCAACTCAGTGATCAACAGTAACATAGGAAACCTGCAAACACACTGGACCCAACCCAACTCAATTTGGTTTCATCAAGGGCAGGTGATGTCTATTCAACCTAGTAGATTTCTTTGAAAATGTCACCAAAGCAATGGATGAGGGCAAAATGTTCACACTGCCTTCCTTGACCTAGCCAAGGAATTTGACATAATACCCCGCTCAGACATTGTTGACAAACTCAGCAGGTTAGATATAAACCCTTATGTCACCCAATGGATAACCAGGTGTCTCACATACAAGACCCAGAAAGTTAGAGTTGGGAAGTCCACCTTTACACAGAGGCCAGTCACAAGTGGAGTCTCTCAGGGATCAGTCCTGGAACCATTCCTTTTTAGAATTTACTTCTCTGAAATCAAGGCCAATGTCAATGGCCTCTGGCTGACAAAATTTGCAGATGATTGCAAATTAGGAGCTGTCATGGAATCACCCATCAATACAAATGTTCTCCAAGAAGGGATGACACAGATAAACAACTGGTGGAAGAGTCATGGGCTAAAACTAAAATGCATAATAGTATCCTTCGGGACGTCATCCAGCCCTGGTGAGTATTATTTTGACAACACAACCCAGTAATCTAGCTTATGATTATCACGTTTACAATAATGGAAAAATCATTCTATGTTGTGCAAGTTAGAAACAAAGGCATGGCATCTAGGTCCAAAGACATCATTGTTCCACTGTATTTGGCATTCATCAGAACTATCATTAAGTACAATGTCCCCTTTGGTATGTAGCTAACCAAGCACATTCAACACCTGGAACATCTGAAGAGGCTTCTCATTAAAAGAATAGAGGATGTAGATAACATGTCTTATGCAGACTGTCTCAAGGCCCTATCCCTGTATTCTGTCTCCTACAGGATGTTGATGAGAGACCTACGCCTGACTTACAAGGCATTGTCACACCTTGCCCTGATGGACTTCCTGCATATCCGCAAAACAAACAGCACCAAAATTATCTATTCTAAAGACTTTACCCTTGCCTGTGAGGCAAGGACCTGATGGAGAGATAGGTATGCATCCCAGAGACTACTCCTTCTCTGGAACAGGCTCCCCATCCATGTGAAGCAGAGTTCCTCCCTAATCCATGTGAAGCAGAGTTCCTCCCTAATCCAATTTAAGTGTAACTTGGACAATTGGAAGGGGAACAGGAAATTCATTCCTGGTTTGGCACCTATGTCTCTAATGGAGAAAGGTAGCCTATAAATGGTTCATCTCCCAGACCACTGCTTGTAAATGTTTCATCTTCTGCTTACACAACAAACAAAGGGTAATATAACCTGTCAGGGATTTGGGATGCATGGCTATGCTTAAAAAGGTCCATGTAGTCATTAGGCTAGTAAACACCTATGAACCTATGAAACTGTAGCAAGATTTGGCAAGACATTTGTGTGTGGAATCATACTGTGAGAGTATAGATAACTGCTATGAGTGTTATGAATGGAATGTGGTAGAAGATGTTTGATTGCATTACATGTGAGTTTCTTAATGTCAACTTTGAGCTCTATAACAACCTCAGCAGTAAAGCAGGCCATGGATCTCTTTTACAAGACAAAAATTCAATATATAGGAATTGATATTACTGGGCAAAACATATATTGGTTTATATGCACAGGAAACCATGAGTGCCACTAAAATCTTTCAAGGAGGATGAAATGGAAATCTTGCATTAATTTAAAGCCCTTGTTTATTCATCATAGGTTCATAGGTGTGTACTAGACTAATGGCCCTGGACCCTTTTACAAGCCTAGCCCATAGGATTACCCTGGCATCATGCCACTCAACTTTAGTTAGGCCTCAGTCGAGTAGAGCCACTGGAGTGATCCCAGGGGTGAATTTTTTGTTTCCCATCCACTCATCAAGATTTCTCTTGAAGAGGGCCAGTGAGGTGCTTCACTTGACATGTATAGGAAGTCTATTCCATAGCATGGGCAGTCTCTGGGTTATGACCCTGTCCCTCCAGCTTGTTCTGTTGATTGTGGTAATGAGGCTGAGGTCTCTGGAGCATGTAGTGTGGAGGGACTGGGATTTCTTTAGATGCAGCATTTCTAACAGAGCTGGGTCAGACATGGCTTTGTAAGTCAAGCAGAGATCACCTCTAAGTAGGCAGTATGAGACAGAGAATAGTTGGAGTTTTTTGAGTTTGTCCATATAGGACAAGTATAATCAACCAAATAGTCCAAATAGGAACGCTAAAACTGGCTTATTCAATATAAGCTACAAACAGCAAATTTACACTTATAGTAATCCAACGACTCAAAGTAAATGAAACAGGAATGTCCTGTTTCATTTACTTTGAGTCGTTGGATTACTATAAGTGTAAATTTGCTGTTTGTAGCTTATATTGAATAAGCCAGTTTTAGCGTTCCTATTTGGACTATTTGGTTGATTATATTTCATTTACTGGGAACGCTGCATCTCCAGTGGATTATATTTGCTGTTTTTCATATAGGACAAGTGTTTAAGGCCTAGAATCCTCTTTGTGAGGTACATTTGTGGCCTCTCCAGTTGTTGCAAGTGTCTAGTGAGGTACATGCCAAATGGGGCATTGTACTCGATGATTGGCCTAATGAGGGAAGAGTGGAGGGAAACAATGACTTCTTCCTGGATGCAAAACCCTTAGTAATATGATGTGCCACATAGAAGGACTTTCTGACCACAGTGGAATAACTGGATAATTGGAGTAACTTTTCCAGGGGGTGGGGTGGAAGGTGGCTCAAAAGTGGAATTCTTTTTCAGACAGGATAACATCAAGTAGGTTTAAAGCCCCCCAGTTACCCATTCTAGTTTTTGAGCTATTAAAGTTAGACTGTTCCAATTGTAAATTGTTTCCTCCTGATTTAATTATTTATCCTATATTTAAGTGTATCTCGTAAGCTATTAGCTGAGTCTGGAATAAGAGCTGGGGCCCATTCTTTGTAAAGAAAGCTGTCACTTTTGTCTTAAAATGCAAAAATGGTTGTTTCCTAATAATACATAGAATTACTTGAATACATCATTTTCATCAACATATTTACATGAGTCAAATACTGGTCTCTAAGTCTTTGCCTAAATTCACCCAATAATAATGAGAGGCTCATGTGTATTCTCCTGAAGTGCTCCTCAGATGTTTGTTGAAATGGCATTAAGGAAAGAGGTGTATGTAAAAATTAAATTGAAAAGTTTACTGCGGTGGTGGTGCTGTGGTAGCATTGTCGCCTCACAGTAAGAGGTTGTCCTGTTCGATTCTCAGCTAGAGCATCTTCTGTGTGGAGACATGCGTGAATGGGCATACCTTCGTTGAAGGCTGTGTGTCAGGGCCGGCAACTTGGCACATAAATATCTACTGCCAATCATTAGCGGACCGGAGTTCCGCTGTGGCGACCCCTAACCGGGAAAATCCGAAAGACACAACAACTACCACAAAACAAAAATCAACAAAGGGAACTACCTGTACCCCAACTTCTGTTCTACAAATTCTTTTTACTGGATTTTTATAGAAAAAGAAAATGAGCTATTATCTCAAAAAAAATAAACACACATTATTAGTCAACAACACAAATAACAGTATATAAATACATAATAGACCAACAAAGCAAACTATTTGCATGAGTGCCTACATTGATATAACCAAAAGAAAGAAGTATTCAAAATATGAAATATGTTCATATGGTATATCAGACATTTTTTTCCAGTATTTCCACTACTTTCTGCCAGGAGATGTAATAATGATCTTTTCTGTTCTTCTTCTGATAGTTGCTAATTCCATCTGAGATATAGACAATACAATGCTTCTGAAGACTATAAAAGTTGGAGATGTTTCACTTTTCCAATTAGATGTAATTGCCTTACATGTGATGGCCAGAAGAATTCATAGGAGTTAAAATTTTGTTCTGGGGACACTGTGGAATGGGTGCATTAAACAAAATTAAAGATTTAGTGAACTGAAAGTTATCATTAAAAACTGTTTGTAAAAACTGTTTCACCCTATCCCAAAACACTTTAAGCAATTTATAATAATAAAATGTGTTACCAATCTGCTTTCAATTTTTCTTTACATCTCCAGCAACCAGTTTCTTGGTTAAACATTACATCTAACTTATGGCGTATAAAAAAGACCTATGAAGAAATTTCCATGCAAATCATTTCCACTGGATTGACAGGGAAGTACATTTAGAAGAAACCAGTATTAATCTTTTCTCATTATCATCAGGGGTTTGATTATTAATTAACTTGTAATAGTCCTAGTAGTTTTCTTTGGAATATATTTTTGTGCATTTTATTATTTTATAAATCTTTGATAAGTAACCTTTTCCTTGAACTATATAGTTTGTTAAGTAAATCAGATATTCCATAAATTTAGGGACATTTTGTCTGATAGCTGGGCTCATTAACTCTAATCTATTTGTAACATATTGCCTTAGATGTATTGTTAGCCACATATTTCCATCAAGATTAAATTTATTTTTAATTTGTTCCATTGTTAAAAGTTTGCTATTATGTAACAGCTGATGCCAATATATTAATTCTTTTTCTTTAAAATGTTTAATTATAGGAACATCAAAAGTATTCATGCAATCATGCGTTGAGGCAATAGGATATATCAAAAATACCCATGCCTTAATTTCTGGATTCTTATTTAGATAATTATTATATAATGTTAATGTATCTGTTATAAATTCAGAAGTCACATATTTCTTTTTATCCAAAACTGCATATTCTTTCACCATCCTGTGGAAATTATTAGGTACCAGCTCTGTGCATTGAAGTGACGTTGATTGACTTGATTTTAAACAGATACTTTTGGGTATTTGCTTCCATTTAGCTGAATAAGAGGTATTCACCCCAAGGAAAATATCTTTATGACAGATGACAAAGCATAAATCTCTATGTCTGGAAGATGTATACCCCCTGCTTCCCAATTATTCAAATGATGATTAATACCTATTTGTAGGTTTACTATAATATGATAAGAAGTTTAACATTATTTATTTATTTATTTATTTTACATTTGTTAACCGGGCTAGTCCAACTGGATACATGTCCATTTTCAGTGGAGGCCCGAGGAGAAAAGCTCCACTAACTACTACTTAACAAGCTAAGAATATACCAAGTTATGCAATAAAAAAAAAAAAAATTATTAACCTGATTAATATATTGTTTGGAAGGGAAATATAGAATGCATGTATAAGATATAATAATTTTGGGAAATAATCATATTAATTATGTACAATCTATCCTCCATTGTAAAGAAGAATTTGTTCCATTTCTGTATTAGACTTTGTATGTGATTTAAAATATTGCTGTAATTAGTAGCTAATGTCTCACTTGTATTTTCAGTTAGTATAAACCACACATATTTGATTTTGTTATCAGAGGCAAGATACTGAGAAAGTTTCTTATTTAAACTCCTTTTGTCAGAGTTCATTACCAACAGTTTTGTTTTCATTAAATTTGAGACCAGAAAGAGACTGAAAGTAATGAATTGATTTCATTAAAGCAGAGAGTGAATTTACATTATCACTTAGTGTTAGCAAAATGTCATCAGCAAAAAGTTGTATTTTCATTTCTATTGTATTTCCAAGCAGTATACCATTAATTTTTGAATTCATTTTAATATAACGTATAAAGGGTCTATATTATATGTTCGAAGTTTGAAAACTTTGAACATTAAATAATTGAATTTAAATGTTCGAAGTTTTAAACATCAAACATATAATAAAAAATAAACAAAACAAAAGGAACTTACCTGACTAGTGTAGGCAGGGGGAAAGACTCCCTGCACCCCCCACACACCCCCAATCTTTAAATATACCAACTACAAGATGGCACTATAGTACAGTAAAGGGAAGGTTTTCCTTACTGCACTGTAGTGTGGTCTTGGAGTTGGTATATTTAAAGAGCGGGGGGTCTGGAGGGTGCATAGGGGCATGCCCTCCTGCCTACACCCATTAGTTTTGGGTTTATTTTTTTTTTTTACATATGTTTGAAGTTTTATAACTTTGAACATTTAAATTTGGTATTTTAACGTTCGAAGTTATAAAAATTTGAACATATGATATAGACCCTGTATAAAGGCGTCTATTAACAAAGCAAATAACAAAGGAGATAGAGGGCATCCTTGCTTTGTGCCCTTAGTAAATGATATTAAAGTAGAGAAATATGACCCAATCTTGACATAAGCTAAACATTTCTCATAAACTGACTTTATTAATTGAGTAAAGTTATGAGAGAAACCATATTTTCTAAAGCTAGAATTAGATAATTCCAACTAACTCAGTCAAATGCATTGCTTATGTCTAGACTCACTGGGTTCATATTTCTCTTTATTAGGTTGACATAATCAATCGGAGAAATTATTATTTTAATGTTGTCATAAGTGTTTCTTTCCTTTATGCAGCCTATTTGATCCTTATCTATTAATAACGGAAGTAACTGCTTAATTCTATCAGCATGAACTGCCATGAACATTTTGCAATCAACATTCAAAAGAGATATAGGTCTATAAGAGAAGCATTCCTTAGCACTTTTTTCAGTTTTCAAAATAGGGGGATATTACTGTATACTCCCAAAAAGGAGATATAGCTATTCCTTCCTTTATTAAATCGAAGACCCTTGAAAACAAAAGAACATACAAGTCTAATTTTCTTTATATCAGTCATAGCTTTGTGATGTAATATTTCTAAATTTTGTTTATTCTTTTCTTGCAGTTCACTAGCTAAGTACTTCGTAATCCTTTGAATGTTAAGTTTTAACTTAGAATGTCTGCTTGTAGCTTCACCAAGTCAATATTCCATTACTTTCTCTTGTTTTATACCATGCTAATGTTTTACTATATATATATATATATATATATATATATATATATATGTATGTATATATATATATATATATATATATATATATATATATATATATATATATATATATATATATATATATATATATATATATATATATATATATATATATATATATAGAAAGTATCTTCACTAATATTTATTTCAAGAAAGGATTTTATTTCCCTGACAAAATACCCCTTAAAGTCATTTAAATTTGTTATGTAAGATGTTATTCTAGTGACAGATATCTTTTGTCTTGTGTGTACTTCTAAATCAAATGTAAGTGTGTTATGGTATGACAAGGGACATGACATTACCTTAACTTTGTCTAGCATTGTAATTAGTTCCCTTGATAGGTATACTCTGACAATTCTTGAATACAAACCATGCTGATATGAGTAAAAAGTATAAAATAATGTGTATGAATCAGCATATTCATTTATATCTACTAGATTAAACATGTCAATAAATTCTATCAGTGCCTTTGATGATGCAGTTTTCCTATGTGTGCTTATTGTATTAGTATCGCTATCACTCATTATGCAATTAAAATCTCCAGCTAGTATTATATTTTATTGCATGGTGTCTTCTATTTGTTGTTTAACTACCTTGACTCCTAACCCAGGAATCCAGTATAGATTCACTAATGTATAAATTTTACCACTTAACTCTAAGTTTACTAAACAAAGAATTCCTGATCTATCCTGATAGGTACTGATAAGATTAGGCATTATAACTGAGTTCTTCCACAGAATTATTACTCCTCTTTTTTTTGTTTATGATGTGGGCTTGAAGCTTGCTAAAACTGTATAATTATTAATATTGAATTTG